>NW_022990142.1:0-147500 GCF_902827175.1 Gymnodraco acuticeps | reverse complement strand
CATTAAAGAACACCCCCCCCCCCCCCTCACTCCTTCCCCCCTCTAACCTCCCACCATTTTCAAGAAAAAAAGACAAAACTGACTTTTCCACCTTTTTTTGTAGATTTTTTTGTCGGGGGAAATATGTTGGTTTTAAGATATCTCCTGTTTTCTCTTTCTTTTATTGTGATGAATTGATTAACTTTGAATCTGTTACATCTAGACTTGATTCAAACATATTTATGGTTCTGATGGTCCAAATATTATTTTTTAATTCTGAGATTATTAGAAATGTTATTTGAGATAGTTAAGGAGATATTATTCTTCAGAATACGCCTCTTGTTGTTAAAAAAAAAAAAACATAAAAGACTAAAACCAACAATGCATGTGCTCAGCTCCAAAGCTATTCTTCCTAGTGCACACATCTTTTAAAATCAGTTACAAATATGTAGTGTAACTTTAAAAAAAAAGTACTTTTCATCAACCATAGTATATCTTTTTTGGACTATTTTTGATTAAAATACATTTGCACATCTGTTTTGAAGCGATTGCATTCTCCTCGCTCCTTCCCCTTTCCTACCCCCCACCATTTATAGAAAAAAGACAGAACTCTGACTTCTCCACATCTTCTTTTGGCAGATATTTTATTTCAGGGGGAAACTATGTGAAGTGATCGAAGTCAGGAAAATAAGACGGCTCCTCTTTTGAGGGGAAACAATGCATCTGCAGCCCGGGCTGAGCATTGATTCGTATTGAAGTTGCCAGAAGCTTTTGGGTTCTTTTCAAACACAGATCCATTCCCATGATGCACCTGGCTTTTGCTGAGACCAGAGACCAGCAAACAGACTCCACACTATGCAAAGTCCAATAATCAGCAGACAGGAGATAGCAACCAGTGCAGCGCTGTTATTTTGAAGCATTATTGATCGTCTTTGAGATGGTGCCGATAACACAAAGCCAAAAAAAATAATGATGCAAGGACACCTGGCAAGGTAAACGCCAGGGACAAATGAAGCCATAAACTGTTGTGTGTGTCCAGCTGGCTGTAGACTGAAGTCTGAAGGTGAACAAGAAGTTATCACTAGAATCAGGTTTATTCTAACATACCACATGTAAATAAGGCTGCTATAGTTTATTATATACACCTAATAACATCATAGGAAGGCATAATACAATGCTCCGTGCTCACAATAGTAACCAGATCTAAAGCTTAAGAAAAGTAGCAAAGCTGTCAAAAATATTACATTGCAAGTAATATTTTGCATTTAAAAGTAAAATAGGTATTTTCTGCAAAATGTCAAGCAGTTTCAAAAGTAAAAAGATGTGTTTGTGCTTTTTTACAACATTAAATTATTAAATAAATGTGATTGTTGGATCTTGTTGGAATGCATGAACTTGTGAGCAGCATTTTAATGTTATCTGGCAAATTTGAATCCAGTTTTGATGGGCAGCTAAACAAATGAATCATATTTTATAACCTGAGCATATCCCAGCTAGCGGGAAACGTTCTCATAACTTTGGCTAACGTTACCTACAGGTTCTAATAATGTGTTAAAGAAACGTTTTAATCTAATGTTCAAAGAACCTTTTTAGGATGTTTATCATTTCAAATAATGTTCCTATAAGGTTTAAGGTTAACTAAGACATAAGGTTTTAACTGCAACATTCAGAGGATGTTTTGAGGATGTTATTGAGGCCTGAGATGACAGAAAGTTTTTTTATAAAACGTTCCTTTAATGTGATATGTTAACAAAGGTGGAACCTTTTGCCTGCAACATTCTAAGGATGTGTTTTGGACGTTGTCGGGGTAACACATTAAAGATGTTCTTTATAAAACATTCCCTCGATGTTACATGATAACAAAAGAACATTTTCAAAGCAACATTCTGAAAAAAATGTCAGGATGTTATTGAGGCCTGAGATGACAAAGTGTTTTATAAATGTTCCTTTAATGTGATATGTTAACAAAGGTGGAACGTTTGATGATGTGTTTTGGATGTTGTTGGGGTAACACATTAAAGATGTTCTTTTATAAAACGTTCCCTCGATGTTACATGATAACAAAAGAAGAACATTTTCAAAGCAACATTCGGATAATGTTTTCAGAAGGTTATTCTTTTTTTATAAAACGTTCCTGTGATGGCAAATATTAACACGGTCATGGTCAACGTCAGATTTATTTCTAGAGCGCATTAAAAAACAAACTTGTTGCATTTGTTTGAAAAGGATGTTCTGATGTCACCATATGTTCCTTTTGAGAAAAAAACAAGCACGTAATTCATGATAAGCTGTAAGCAGATATTGCATGTTCCCGGTGGCGTGTGTGAGTTCCCAGAATGTTTTCAGCGGGACGTTTTATTTTGGTTCCCAGAAGGTTCTTCTGAAAGGTAGGATAACGTTCTTTAAAAACACTCTTGAAATGTTTGGTGATAACGTTCTTAAGATGTTTTTGATAGCCGTCTTAAGATGTTTTTGATAACCTTCTTAAGATGTTTTTGATAGCCTTCTTAAGATGTTTTTGATAGCCTTCTTAAGATGTTTTTGATAGCCGTCTTAAGATGTTTTTGATAGCCGTCTTAAGATGTTTTTGATAGCTTTCTTAAGATGTTTTTGATAGCTTTCTTAAGATGTTTTTGATAGCCGTCTTAAGATGTTTTTGATGGCCTTCTTAAGATGTTTTTGATAGCCGTCTTAAGATGTTTTTGATAGCCTTCTTAAGATGTTTTTGATAGCCGTCTTAAGATGTTTTTGATAGCCGTCTTAAGATGTTTTTGATAGCCGTCTTAAGATGTTTTTGATAGCTTTCTTAAGATGTTTTTGATAGCTTTCTTAAGATGTTTTTGATAGCCGTCTTAAGATGTTTTTGATAGCCTTCTTAAGATGTTTTTGATAGCCGTCTTAAGATGTTTTTGATAGCCGTCTTAAGATGTTTTTGATAGCCTTCTTAAGATGTTTTTGATAGCCGTCTTAAGATGTTTTTGATAGCCTTCTTAAGATGTTTTTGATAGCCGTCTTAAGATGTTTTTGATAGCCGTCTTAAGATGTTTTTGATAACCTTCTTAAGATGTTTTTGATAGCCGTCTTAAGATGTTTTTGATAGCCTTCTTAAGATGTTTCTGATAGCCTTCTTAAGATGTTTTTGATAGCCGTCTTAAGATGTTTTTGATAACCTTCTTAAGATGTTTTTGATAGCCGTCTTAAGATGTTTTTGATAGCCTTCTTAAGATGTTTTTGATAGCCTTCTTAAGATGTTTTTGATAGCTGTCTTAAGATGTTTTTGATAACCTTCTTAAGATGTTTTTGATAGCCTTCTTAAGATGTTTTTGATAGCTCTATGTTGATAGCCGTCTTAAGATGTTTTTGATAGCCGTCTTAAGATGTTTTTGATAGCCGTCTTAAGATGTTTTTGATAGCCTTCTTAAGATGTTTTTGATAGCCTTCTTAAGATGTTTTTGATAGCCTTCTTAAGATGTTTTTGATAGCCGTCTTAAGATGTTTTTGATAACCTTCTTAAGATGTTTTTGATAACCGTCTTAAGATGTTTTTGATAACATTGTTAGAACATTATGCCCTACTGTTCTTAAAACGTTTTAAGCGGGACGTTTTATTTTGGTTCCCAGAATGTTCTTCTGGTTCTCTAAAAACATTCTTAACATTTTTGGTGAGAACTTTCTTAAGATGTATGAGCGCATTGAGACAATGAATAGGACGTATAAAAACGAATTTGCATGCCAATATTCACTCAATGCACTTATAATCACACTAAGGTATGTAGGCCCACAGTATTAATTTGCCAGCAACTTTGCCTGCTTTTGCCTCACACTCATTGTTGTGTCTCCCCCAGGAGGAAGCCAAGGCGTTCCTCACTCCCAAGACCAGCCAAGCCTCTCTACCCACCCTGGAACAACTGTTTCCCACTGCCGCCATAACCAACCTCCACTCCCAGCTCCACTTTTCTAATAAAAAAATGTTACTTTCGCCAGCTGATTCCGAGTCTGATTCTGGGTCCCCTGCAGTACATGTGACACCGACAGTGACTTGTACTAGCTGCTGGTCGCATTAAAAAAATAAAATAAAATACTTCTGATAATTCGGAACGATAAAGCTCGTTATCCTACTCTAAAATAATAACATTTTGGCAACATAAAAAAAATCGAACTTGCAGCTGAAAACGTTATGAGAATAGTAGGGCATAATGTTCTAACAATTTTATCAAAAACATTTAATAAAGGTTATTACCAAGCATTTTAAGAGTGTTTTTAAAGAACGTTATCCTACCTTTCAGAAGAACATTCTGGGAACCAAAATAAAACGTCCAGCTGAAAACGTTTTAAGAATAGTAGGGCATAATAATACTTACTTTTTTGCCTGTCCTTGTTTGTCTACCCTCCCTCATACTGTAAAGCGTCTTTGAGTTGTGAAAAGCGCTATATAAATAAAATGCATTATTATTATTATAATGTTCGAACAATGTTATCAAAAACATCTTAAGAACGTTATCACCAAACATTTCAAGAGTGTTTTTAAAGAACGTTATCCTACCTTTCAGAAGAACATTCTGGGAACCAAAATAAAACGTTCATAGAACAGTGAATGGTAACATTATCAGAATGTTTGTAGAACCAAACATTTCTAGCTGGGTATGCATTAAATGAAAAGTCATAATCTGCAGAGTAGCTATAGTGTGTAAAGCACAATAATGCCTTTTAGAAACTATGGATTAGCATAAAGTAGCATACTCAAGTTAGCTGCAAATGAATAGTTTATTCTTTATTATTAAGCATATATACTGTGTCAATACGATGGTCAATACACACAAGTCTGAAGTAAATTCACAAGCTTTTAGTTTAGTTTTTTCAAGCGTGTAAAACAAAAGAAAATACAAATAAAACAAAAGATGATACAGACATGATACAGTACTATACAAATGAATGCAATAACAAAACGAAATATTTAATTAATAATTGAATAATCTGTAGTATCATTGTCTGATATCAATAAACAACAAAGCTTTAGCTAATTACACGTCCGAAAAGGGGTCGGAAGAAGTTTACACTTATTTAATCCGACCCCTTCTCCCTTTTTTTTTTTCTTTTTACATCTTAATATATGTTAACATACAATATCAATGTATACTTTAACCTTGAATAATTTATATAATCATTCATATAATATATACAGGCAAGTTAGGAGAATGGTCTCTATATATTTATATATATATATATATATATATATATACATATGTACATACACAAATGCATACAAACACAAATTCATAAATAGAATGCAAAACAGGAATATAAACAGTTATGGTTTAGCAGTCCCTGTACCTTGTGAGAATGGTGTCTTTATACCTCTTTTTGAATAGTTTGATGTTCGGACATCCCTTTAGCTCCTCACTCAAATTGTTCCAGATCTTCACCCCACAAACAGAAACACAAAAACTCCTCTTTGTTGCACCCTAACATTAGTGAATATAAATGAACCACGTAAATAATAATTCCCTTGTCTTTCATTGAACAATATCTGAATATTCCCAGGTAATTTAACGTTTTTTGCCTTAAACATGATTTGTGCAATTTGGAATTCAACAAGATCTGACAGTTCTAATAATTTTAGCTCTAAGAATAATGGGTTTGTATAATCCCTATAGCCGACATTTTTAATAAGTCTCATTGCTCTTTTTTGTAGAATAAATAGGGACTGTGTTGTAGTTTTATAATTACTGCCCCAAACCTCTGCACAGTAACTTAAATAAGGTAACACCAATTAAATAAGGTAACATTTTTAAATACAGGAGTTCACCTGACCATCATGTTTTAGGACTATGGGAGGACCTCGGTAAAGAAAATACAAACTGCATTTGTACACAGAACTTAGCAGAGGAAATATTGAATCATTGAGAAAGTCAATAACATGTAAATAACATAAACATTTAGAAAAGGAACTACTTTATGATGAAACCAATACACATGGAGACAAAAGAGGCAAAAATAAAGTTGCAGTAGTAAAACATAGAAGCTGATTTACACTCACAACACTTAGTTTTACTTATCTTAAAATAGAGGTATAATATACCTTCAACTGCAATTAATTTAGTATTTTTCAGAGGGAAACCAGTCAAGAAAGCAGAACAAGGTCAAACATAATGTAAAAGTAAAACATATACAGAAGTAAAATATGATGAAATTCAAATGAAAGCTAATTGCAGAGAGAAAACTGCACTATATAATCCATTAAAAGGCCACACCTGAACACACTGGAGAAACAAAGCAAACACATATCTTTATATTACATCTGCTTCATTATAGCTGCACCACTGAAAATAATGAATGACTTCAAATGCTTAAAACACCTTTGAAATTAAATATCTCATTACATTTCTAAGACAAAAAAAAAGACCTTGTGCATCAGATGAGTGTCTGTGTGAGAGAGGCCAGCAGCTCTTAAAACACTTTATTTATTCAGCTCCGAAGCTTTTCCATAAACTCCCCTCCTTCATGACTCTTTATATTTCTTCTTTCACCAGCGGGGATAAAATTGATCCTTGAGACTTAATAGCAGCAGCAGCAGCTTTAAATACATGCGTGGATTTAATTTGAATTAGAAATATTGCAGTGTGATGTTGCTGTTTAGTGTGGAGGGGAAAAAAGCAGAGGAGCATTCATTGTGTTTGGTTTCTCGAATATTCCCTCTGCCTCACATCAGGTAGCAGAGAGAGATGGGCTGTGTGTGTGTGTGTGTGTGTGTGTGTGTGTGTGTGTGTGTGTGTGTGTGTGTGTGTGTGTGTGTGTGTGTGTGTGTGTGTGTGTGTGTGTGTGTGTGTGTGTGTGTGTGTGTGTGTGTGTGTGTGTGTGTGTGTGTGTGTGTTGTGTTGTGTGTGTGTGTGTGTGTGTGTGTGTGTGTGTGTGTGTGTGTGTGTGTCTGCGTTGTGTGCATGTGTATTTCTGTTTAGGTGTGTCCATGAGCTAGCCTGTGTTTGTGCTGTTTTTGTGTCTGAGTAAGTGTGCTTCTGTGTGTGTGTGTGTGTGTGTGTGTGTGTGTGTGTGTGTGTGTGTGTGTGTGCATGTGTGCAGGCACATGTGTGTGTGTGAGGCTGCTGCCATGCCTACGAGATGGGGGATGGTAGCAGCACAGCAGCTATTTTTCTTTCTTTCTCCGCTGAAGAATCAAGTTTGGTCTCCCATCAGCCTCGTCCTCCACAGAAAATGCTTCTTGGTTAAAGATGTGCTGCGAAAATAAAAATAAATCTATAGATAAACCAGCATGTCCGACACGTGATTATTGATTAAACGGTGTGGTACAGATGTGTATCGATCCATGGGAATATAACATGGAGGATAAAATAATCTATATATGAAGGTATAGTGCAGAAGAAACACTTTACAAAATCACATTTAAAAAGTTAACTTTGCATATATAGTGTATTCCATGTACACTATATACTGCTTTTTATAGTGTTATACCGATAAGTACTGTTCCTGTTACTAATTACTGCTACTACTTTTTATACGTCATATTTATTTGCTTATATTATATACTTAATTGCATGGCATTTTCCTGCTTCCTTTGCACTGTCTGGTAGATGCTAATGTCATTTTGTTGACTCAGTTCTTGTGTGCAATGACAAAAAAGGTCAATATAGTCTAATCTAAATTTAAAAAGCTGCCAACATACAAATTAAAACAAGCCAAAATACAAGAATCAAAGTTACAGTTCAGTGTTAGATTTGGTTTAATTGGCAAAATAAATATCTTCTGCCTTGAGTTTAAAAGATGTGAGAGCGGTAATGAAGGGTGCAGATGTTTCTCGACAAAATTATTCAGATTTAAATAGACAAATATTTTGATTAGCACACACATTAAAGACACAGATGGTTCATTCTTAAAAAAGCAGAATATGTGTCTTGTTGTCTTAGTAAAATATCCTATATTCACGTTTTTGCTGGCCCGAGATGATTGACACTAATTGCCTGTTTCACCTTTTACACCTTTCTCTCCTTCTGCACTCATGTGTGTTGAAATGATACACAGGAGCTTTCTCAAACATCCTGCTTGTGGAAACGGGTGAATTCAACCGTTTTGGTTTGATGTTGCAAAATATTTTCTTTGTTTTTTTTAAAGTTAGTAAGATGGACACCACATGGTGATTGGTTCTCGTAATTACATAATACTTGAACACTACTATGAAGGCTATTACAGAAAGAAAGTACATTTTGAAGTCAGCTGCTGACACTTTATAAATAAAAACAGCAACATTGTCTGTGTTTACAACCATTTCGATGCTAGTATTTGTAATCAATCCCTCTCAGAGTTAAAGATGGGGTAGGTCATTTTGGAGAAACCGGAAAAAATCTGCCACTTCCTTACAAAGCCCCTCCTCCAACACACACGAACGCGCACATGACCAATGGGGGCACGAGATAAGTTTGTGCACAGAGTACTACAGCTTCCACAGATGCATTTTGTTATGTACAAATTGTCAAAGCACTTAAGATATTCATTGCTATCGGGATGTTAAGAGCATGCATGGAATATAACAAAAAGTGTATCTCGAGCCGGTTTCTCAAACTTACCTACCCCACCTTTAATTAAAGTTTTGTAAATTACGTTTTGAACAGCCTCCAAGTTACATCCGCTCTTAAAGTGCGTCATCAACACTCAGAATAATTTTCACTGAACAATCAACACTTGTGGAAACTGGCAGATGGTCTGTGTGGAAACAGAAACTCTAGGAGGTGTGTTCCCTCCTATTTTCGGATTTCTCATTCTGTCGGGAGAAGTTTTTCACCTGAAGAAGTGTCATGTGGCATGATGCGCTGCCACCGAGCGGGCGAGATAATGAGCTGCTGGTCCAGCCGAAACCCAAAATGAACCTGAAATCTCTTCAGAAAATGTTTGCCACACTGTGCTGTAAAACTCACTGCAGCTCTGAGTCCAACACAGCAGATCCACACAGAGATGAACCCATGTATTCTTATTTTGCTGCTCTTTCAAATCACTTTATTTATAAAATGATTCTTCATTCTTTATTCCGCATACGGGAAAGCTATTGTACTTGTTTCTGTCCTAAGAGAGGGATACAAGATTCAAGGCTTTAAGGGTTGGGTAGGTAAGTTTCAGAAACAGGCTCGAGTGCACTAAAATTTGAAAGTACACAGCAGAAAATAATCCGCCCCTTCCTTCAGACTTCCTTACAGAGCACCTCCTCCAACACACATGAACGTGCAATGCACGCCAAATGACGGCACGCCCAATGAGGGCACGAGATACATTTGTGCGTGCCCGAGATGGAAGGCTGACAGACAGGGCGGCAATCCAATCCTTTTAGCCGGGCCGGCTAAACGGATTGGTTGTACTTTTTACAGTATCACGGCTTCCACAGATGACATTTTTTAATGGATTTTTTGTCAAAGCACTTCAGATATTCATTGCTATCGGATGTTAAGAGCATTCCATGGAATATAACAACAAGTGTATCTCAAGCCGGTTTCTGAAACTTACCTACCCCACCTTTAATGTAAAATGCACATATAGAGTTTTGGCAATGAAAACCTTAAGTCCCAGGCTCCTTCAATAACTTTACATAAATAAATATAAGACATAAAAAACATACAATTGTGCAAAGTGAAACAGAAATAGAAAAAAATGTAAAGTAAAAAACAGAATGTGAAATGTAAGTACTGTGCAGTGGATTAAATACTACTTGATGTAAAAATAAATTAACATGTGAGCTGTAAACAGATGCATGCTATAAACATATCAAGGTGAAAGCACTTCTTGTCCATCCTTCTGTTGCTCTCCATTAAGTTTCTTCCACTTTTTAGATTTGGGGGTTTCTTTTTGGAGTTTGTGCCTTCGCTGAAAGAGCCTACAGAGAGTGTCAATGCAGTGCACACTGGAAAGCCTCCTTATATTGGGCAAAACAAATGCAATTGATTGAACTTGATTGCTTCTCCTGACTTTAATGCTTAATACTTAAACCATACATTCCAGAACTTGCTCTTTGCTCTGCATCGACCAACTGGCTCATAACTCCCTCCCCCCCAAAAAGTGTTTTCACTACACCTTTAAAAAATACCTAAAATAAAAACGTCTGTAAGTAGCACTTACAGCAAAGTGAAGCAACGGCAGGCAGAAGGACTTTAATGGTTTGGTCAATAAAGCTTTTTCATTTTGGATATTTACCTGACCTGCATGTTTCTGAACTGTAGGAAGAATTCAAAGCACAAACTCAGTAAAGAAAATACAAACTGTCCACAGAAGAGAGATTTGTACGCACAGCTAAATAAATATTTTACCATTTCTAAAGGTACTCCAGAATATCATGTTTTCCTACCTGCTAGAAACACAAATAAGTATAGGTAAGATTCCATTAAAAGTAATTATAACAATACAAGTGCATATTTTATCGGTCTTAATACAAATATTAACTAATACTAGGATTAGTTGTGCTTTTGCAGTATTGTACAAACATCTCTAATATTGCAGTAATAGCAGCAGCAATGGCAGTAACGTTGTTGATGAGTCCAACGAGTATTTGTAGTAGCATCAGTACTAGAAGCCGTATTTGAGCAGTAACGGAAACCTTTTTTGAAAGTTAAGTCTGTTATTTCTTGAAAATCCATTTTACTACATATTGAATAACTAGAGTTTTACTCTTACACAAACTACTGATGTGTATGAACAAACACAACCATTAGAGAGCATTCATAACTTATTTTACAATCACGTACTTGTTTGGTTTATTGAAAGCTAATGCACTTGCTTTTGCTCACAGTTTTTTTGAATAAAAGCAAAGTGTAATGTAATATAACGTAAAACGCAGGATCCTGCTTTCTGTGCATTGGCAGCCATTGGGGCTCACCTCTGCAACCTCTCTCTGTCTGAGGAATGTTGGCTTCACGCTAACACCTTCGCTCACCAACAACCAGCGTTTGGCCGGCACCAGGAGACGACCGAGGGGCATTTCTCTTAGTCGGCGCTTGGCAGTTGGTGCAGCTTCCTCACTAAGAAAACATATCCAAAACATCTGCAGCAGAGTGAGCGCAGAGAGGAGAGGGGAAGGAGGTTGATGGGGGAGGAGGAGGGGGGGGGTGGTGGTTAGAGGGATGGGGAGATGGAGGTGGTGGTGGTGAGGAAAGGGGGGGCAGGGATGTGGGGGCGGCAGGCAGCAGAAGTACGTCTGCGCTGCAAATCTGACGAGGACTTTTGAAAGGCTGAATC
This sequence comes from Gymnodraco acuticeps, assembly GCF_902827175.1. Classification (NCBI taxonomy): domain Eukaryota; kingdom Metazoa; phylum Chordata; class Actinopteri; order Perciformes; family Bathydraconidae; genus Gymnodraco; species Gymnodraco acuticeps. The sequence goes on along the minus strand of NW_022990142.1, from coordinate 136,296 downwards.
CCAAAGAGAGCGCTGCTGCCTGGGCTCGCTGCACTACAAACAGCCAGAGCTCTTTCTCTGGAGGTGCTCCACCAGGGAGGAGGGGAAATAATTATATTGATAACCTCTGCGCGTTACACCTGACAAACGTTGCAGATGGAAAAATATTTACAATGCAAAAAGTACAGGAACATTTTATATGTTAAGTGTCAGTGTTATTATTTGAAATGTTTTCATGGTGTAAATGCTGCCTTGGCTTTAGCATTTCATGGAGAGGCGCTCATTGAAGGTTGTGTGTGTGTGTGTGTGTGTGTGTGTGTGTGTGTGTGTGTGTGTGTGTGTGTGTGTGTGTGTGTGTGTGTGTGTGTGTGTGTGTGTGTGTGTGTGTGTGTGTGTGTGTGTGTGTGTGTGTGTGTGTGTGTGTGTGTGTGTGTGTGTGTGTGTGTGTGTGTGTGTGTGTGTGTGTGTGTGTGTGTGTGTGTGTGTGTGTGTGTGTGTGTGTGTGTGTGTGTGTGTGTGTGTGTGTGTGTGTGTGTGTGTGTGTGTGTCAGTCTGTCTTTTTTTCGCTTCACCATTTCCACAATTTTTTCCACTGCAGTCACGGTGTGTTTGGGGGTGGAGAATAACATTTAGTTTGAAAAAAATCTCATTTACAATTAGGGTGTGTGTTTGCACATTACACCTCACATCACCTCCTTTATGAATCTTATTTTTCTGGATTATAATACCTTGTGGAGGCAAGCAGGAGAAGAGGAAAGAAAGAAAATGGTTTATGATTAGGCCCAAACCATGCTGAATTTACCCGTTAATTGCTTTTTATTTTACAATCTCACTAGCCAGGCTCTCCCACATTTTGTCTCACAGTCTTGTCTGTGAACAATTCAATCCTGCAGCAACACCGGTTTACAATCTGTGTGTTGCTAATCCCATTGGAACAGTGTAGATAATCTACACATGAAGGTGGTGGGATCTCTGCGACTGTAGATCCTTGCCAGACTCGGCGCACATGCAGCGACCACAGAAAATGGGATCGGGTTTTATCCCTCCCTTTGCTCAGCTAAATCTCATCAACAAGAGAAAAAACCTCATAATCCCCAATCGCTGAGCTCACACGGCACCTTCCATATTTCTGATTGTATATGTAGAAATTGAAGAAAAAACATCAGCAAAAACATGTTTCCCTGCTCTGCCTGCATGTTGTTATTTTCTGAGTAAATATAAACCCTGTTGGAGGCATGAATCATACTCAGCATTGCTTGGCAACATGATTCATCAGACCTCTGTCATTCTGTCCAGTCTCTAAAACAAATAGGTCCCATCTAGAGACATTTTTAATATGTCATTTACAAAAACAAATGAAGGGTTAAAGGTCACTGCAAGAAGACGTTTAATTAGTTTCGCTCCTGTGCTATTATGCCTGCTTTTGCTTCTAATGCTTCACCCCTTCCTCATTCACAGTACAACTTGTTTGCAGCCACAGTTTAATTTGCATGAAATAGTTCCCTGCTCTACAGCATCTGACTGAATCCTCTCCTCAGTGTTTACCCTCCATCGCCTGCAGGCTTCCACGTGTGGCAGAGGGACGCCGATAGATGGAGCTGTGGGTTTGAGGAGGAAAGAAACATGAGGAGGAGGAGGAGGAGGAGGAGGAGGAGGAGGTGGTGACTTTCTCGAGATTTGAAGTTGAGACAGAAGTGTGGAAAAGCCACAGTTTCCAAAATCTACGGGGCAACTCATTATCAGCACTGTAGCCACTGATGTCCCAGCGTCCTTAAACCGCGTGTGTTTACATTTGCCGGGGTTGTAATGGAAGCTTTTGAACAACAAAGACAATCACCGCGTGTCCCCGAAGAGACTGTGTGGCCATTAAGTTAATGATGTCTTCTTGATGATTCAGGGGGAAAATAAGTGTTTTTCTAAGGTAGTGGTCACTTTACTTAAAGGGAGACGTCTCATGAAAACACACTCTGGGGAATGTTGTGTTTTTATGTGTGTTTGTGAGCTGATTTGCGGCACGTGTTGGTGTACATGCTCGTGTGTGTGTGTGTGTGTGTGTGTGTGTGTGTGTGTGTGTGTGTGTGTGTGTGTGTGTGTGTGTGTGTGTGTGTGTGTGTGTGTGTGTGTGTGTGTGTGTGTGTGTGTATGTGTGTGTGTGTGTGAGGCTTCCTGCTGCGCGGTGCGGCTGGGAGCCTTAGCGAGGGTAAAATTCCATTCTCTCGGCGGAGCAGCATTCTGCATGAGCCAATTCCCAGGAGACACTGCTCTGCATGTCCTCCAGACAGCCGAGCTGAGGCACAGGCTCAGGCTCGCTTATTAACTGACCTGAGGGGGGGGCGGCGGTGGTGGTGGAGAAGGAAGAGGGAGGGGAGGATGGATGGAGGGAGGGAGGGATGGATGGAGGGAGGGAGGGAGGGAGGGAGGGAGGGAGGGAGGGAGGGGGGGCAGAGATGGAGAATGGAGGAGGAGGAGGAGGGGGGGAGGGTGAGCCCAGGGAGGCAGGAGGAGGCGGTGGGTGAGGAGGGAGAGGGGGGAGGTGGTGTTGGGAATTATGGGTTTGTGTGTGCATGTGTGTGTGTGCGTGGGAGTGTGTGCGAGTCTGAGTGTGATCAGGGGTGATGGGTTGTGGGGATATGAGCGTGTGTGTGTGTGTATGTGCATGCTCGTGTGCGCGTGTGTGTGTGTGCTTGCGTCCATGTGTGTGTGTGTGCTTGCGTCCATATTTGTGTGTGTGTGTGCTTGCATCCGTGTGTGTGTGTGTGTGTGTGTGTGTGTGTGTGCGTCCATGTGTGTGTGTGTGTGCTTGCGTCCATGTTTGTGTGTGTGTGCTTGCGTCCATGTGTGTGTGTGTGTGTGCGTCCATGTGTGTGTGTGTGTGTGTGCGTCCATGTGTGTGTGTGTGTCAGAGGCAGAACTGGTTGAAAATATTAACTCTTTCCTACCCGAGCAGCAAAAATTCAGCATAAGAAAAAGAAGAGTGTGGATGTCTAACAAGCTGTGTGTTTGCGTGTTTCAGCACAAGGACGTGTCGCCACCTCGGTAAACAGGGCGGAAGGTTTCACAAGAGCCCGGCTAGTCACTTTTAATATTTAGTTGCCTTTTTCTGAACTTAGAAAGGTGTCATTTTACCAGCTTCAGCATTTCCTGCAGCATTTTTGTCTGTGTGTGGTGGCTCCTTTGTGGCTTCATGTCCAGAGTTCAGGATATTGGTGAAAATATGATGTTTAAACTCCACCTTTGCACACACTGGCTCTTTCAGAAACAGAACTAAAAGCCTCCACTTCTAGTATTAATCTATTTACACTAATTCGTCATCCCTGTGTGCAAATATTAGTTTGTAGTTCTGTGTGTCCTCCCATAATTACTTGACACGACTGTAAGACTCATTTGTCACCGGTCTGAGGAAATAGCATAATTGAAAAGTGCTTTTCAATTACAATTTGTTTAACTTAAATAATGAAATAAAATAAGCTGCTTCAAAGTTTTACTCCTTTTTTGTATTATTCCATCCAGCAGTGAAGAGGAAAGAGAGAGAACGGGAGAAAAAAAATCACTCACGGCAAAATGCAAATGAGCCTGGAAGCTATTACGATGCTAATGAGATTCCACCATAGAAGTTGCTGCTCCCGCATCCGGGGTATATTTCATCCATATTTGGAAAACAATTGTGTGCTCAGAATAGGAGACACACTTCCCAGTGTTCACAGTCAAGTTTTATTTTGCTCATAAGAAGCTGGAATCTGGTCAGAGTTAGATAGGAGAGGCTTTACTTCACCACTGTTTTATTTGCACTCTTTCCACCGTCCTGCTCTATGTTTAGCATCTCATCTGTCTCCTGACTGCTTGTCAATCACCTTCTTTTAATAATATCACAATCAAACTCGTCCTCCTGCCTTCAGAATTTCACAAACATACCGTTTTTTCACTAAAGATATTCGATCCATATAATCTCTTAACCTCTTACTATGGGTTCAGTTGCACACCTCTATTGTATATATTTCTTTATGCTATCGTTGACATCATTACTTTACTCACTTTAAATGCATGATATATTTTTATGCTCTGCTATGAACTTCTGATATAACTATTCTTTTTTTTGTCACATTTGTATTAACCATTTCTCTTTTAGTTTCCTTTCCTGTAGTGTGTTATAGGTTTTAGTGCATGTAAATGGTCTGCAAAGGCTAACATCCGTGGGTGTTGTCATCGAGTGCCGCCGAAGGACTGTTCCAATGTCCAGCATAATTGGAATTCTACCTGAGCCCGGCGTACTTCATATAGCAAGACATTTCAAGGCTGCACATGTGTAGACTCCGCGGTCTTAAAATCCCCACAATGCTTAGCGCACGGACCAATTTCCCCAAATCTGTGGCGGAAAATGTAAGGCGGGGCCTCTCATATGACGCACACATGCACACTTGCTCGCCTGTTCCACTCTTCGTCTTCCGAATGCCAGGAAGTATTCTTGCCTCGCTTCTGAAGGAGGTGACTCGGAAGACATGTGCAACCAAGCAAGCGTACTCGACATTGAGAAACACCCCCTGTGTTCCCTCCAGAGGGAGTTTCTCTGGTGATAGCGTAAGGGGGCGGGGTTATCTCTAAGCAGTTGACCAATCTGAACAGAGCCGGCCAGCTAACCAATCAGAGTAGACTGGACTCTGGTTTCAGACAGAGGGTGAAAAGAGGTGCTGCAACACAGGCAGTATGAGAAAAATAAAGTTCTTTCTGAACATTAAAGCATGGAGACATGTCAGTGTAGAGGCAGTAAGTACAGATATGAACCTGAACACTTCTGAAATCTTTGTAGGATGCTTTAGTGTGATTTACATTAAATCCACTTAACCACATAGTAGATATATGAAATATATCACAAAACTCTAAACCATAACTATATTTAGGTAAGAATTGCTTTTTATAAATAACAATTCTTATTATAAGGAAATCTGCCAGGTGGCGTTTGACCTGAAATCTTTGACTGCCATTGTCTTAGTTTAAAACAGTTTTTAAATAAAAAGAAGTCCATGATTTTTGAAAGATATGATTTGGCAAAAAAAGTGAAGAATAGCAAGTAACAAAAAGTGAAAAGGTCAAACATTTTCATAGGGATTTTATAATAAGTTTCAAAGCTTAAAGTAAAATCGACTATGCAATAGAAAGCCAAAGTGACTCACAAAGACAGAACATTCACACTAAAGTATAGAAACTTTAAGTAAAGTCTGCTTGAAATCTACTTAGGCGTTTAGTCTGGAAATTGTTACCGATATTTTTCTAAGCAAATCACACCCTCACTTTTTAGTAGCCAACATTTAGAAAATCACAGGTTTTATTCCCTGTGATTATCTAATTGTGCTTGTGTTGTATTTACTGTATACTTTACTAAATGCTTAATCTCAAGGGTTAATTCTTAATACTTCTCATTAAAAAAAATACGAATGAGTGTGGTTGTTTAGCAGCTACATCAAAGACAACTTGATATTTCACACTCTTACACGGTTCAGGAGCCTCAACGGTGCGTTCAAGTGCAAACCTGTAGCACGGCTGCTTCGGTGTGTAGTTTGTGCACTAAAGGCAGGTAGGCAGGCAGATAGGGTGCGTTACCATAGTAACAGCGAGAGGAAACCCAGCAGAAGCAGAGAGTCTGTCTATATGTGTCCTGACCCATTTCCATTCTCATCCACAAGTGTTTTTTCTCCCTCACCTTGCGATTTTTCACAACTAAAAGCACTTCTCCTTCATCCTTGATGCATTTTGTTCGTTTAAAAATGAATGGTCGAGGCTGGAGACATTCAGAAAACATGTGCAGGGTATACAATGCAAACTCTCAAGGTAGTTTATTCACTTCAATTCAACTTGTTGTCTCTGAGGGTTCAGATAAAAAAGAAAAATGTCCAGTATGAACAGGAGCAAAACATAAATACACAAAAGTGGTTTACAAAAAAAAGTGAAGTGTACTGAAGTAATAAATAGGGAAACATGTCATGTACTGAACTGCCCTGAAAAAAGCACTCATCCACAAAGAGACCACTAGAGATAGGATAATTAAAGCTGCAAAATAAAAGTTCCTCACCCTCATTTCTCCATTCAGTGGCCGAAAACAAAGGTCAGAACAGAAACTTAGTGAGTAAAGAGGATCATTCTGTTCAGTGCAATAAAACATTATGAGTATTTAACATTTAAAGCAGCAAAAACTGGCTGAGCAGTATAGAAAGTGGAGGTTTACATGATGCACTTTGCTCTCTGGTTTTAGACAGAGGGTGAAAAGAGAAAAAAGATTCGCTCTCTTTTTGTCCTGATCCATTTATATAAAAACCTGTCTGAAAATGAGCTGAACAGATTTTGGCCACTTTATGATGTCATAAAGATTTGTTGGCTTGTGTAACCATTAGCCAATCAGCAACCAAGGTAACCCCACCCCCCCCACCTTATCACCTGAATCTCCTCCTCTCCTCTTTTTAACCAAATATCTCTCAGAGGGGTGTGATTTTCTTTTAATCTAAAGTAACAGACACAGAATCAGCACTTTTGAAACAGGGCTGAAACAGAGGGGATTATGGGATGCTGCAATGATCTGTTTGGTGTTTGGAGCCAAACACTTCAGAAACATGTTTGTATATATCTGAGACCTATAATATATTGATGAAAAACAGTATAATAGGGGACCTTTAAGTGTTTAGAAATTATTATTTAAAGTTTAGCCCTGAGCCTGTTTTTCAGGTCTCAGGCTCGAAAATGACATTCCCAGAACAAAAGACCATATCTTCACTTCTAAAAGGGTTAAATTAATAATCTTTTTCTCAAAGTAATGATAAACCTGTGAGTTGGATGTAGAAAAGTCAGAACAATATAGATGTTTTTTATTTTAAAGAAAATTCAGATTGAACATAGTGAAAAACTGTAAATTATAGTGTCCGTCCAAAAATCATTTTTTACTTATAGTGAAAACTACCCTTGGATGATGGTAAAGTAGACTAAAAGCTTGAGGAATCCAAAGTACAACATATAATAAGTACCCTGTATCAAGATTGATGCAAAACAAGTGACATTTGACCTTTTTAGAGAGGTTTAGCAAAAAACACTCCACCTCTGAGGTGATTTGGGTGGAAATGGGGGTTTTACCGTTTCTCTGGAACCCATTGGTCGATTTTGGTGATTGACATCTCTTTCTGACCGTGAGAGCCAATAGAATCGAAGGGGAATCACCCCACTCACACACATGGTAAAACAAAAAGATGTGGGCTTCGCGCATTCAGGTTTGCACCAGAGTGAAGCTGTCTGTAGCTCTGACTTCTGAAAACCGAAAAGCAGGTTTATTGCTCATGGATTATCAGAAATCATTCAAAGGGACACAGACACATTGGATTAACCTATGGATTAACTTCAGCAGCGTTTTTATCGTTGTAATGCCATTGAGACCACGTTTGACCAGACAAAGACACAGGTGAGCCATGTTAGCATTTTTAGCTACCTAGCGCCACATGTTTTGATGTCTGTTTTTGTTTATAAAGTCGCGATTTCGTATAATTGAGTGATAATGAGGGTACCCTTCGATTCTGTGTCACCTCACGATGTGAAACGATGTGTTGGATGTGCAGCAAAGTTATATAATAAGGTTTTGTGAGTGAATTTCGGTGCAGTCATCTGTTAGCATTTTCCGCTCGTTGCTAATTCAGAGGCTCAGCGTTAACATTGTGGGTTTTATTTTGAAAAAAATAAAATAATGATCAGTTAGATGAGTTTCTTCCCGTTACATGGATATAAAACATTCATAGTTTATTAAATGAACATGCCCTCAGACACTGTTTCCTGCAAGATGTTGCGGCAGTGCCCCGGTACAGGGGTCTCTCGGGCATAACAGTGTTTTAAAGAAAGGAAAAATATCGTATATTTCTATTTTATTAAATACATCCTATGAACAGAACAACTTATGTAACCGTTTGTGGCCCTTTGCCCATTCATCCCTAAGAAGACCTAATTTGTTAAGAACAGCTGTTTAAAGGTTCAGTCAGTTGTTTCCCAAATAGCTGGGCTCTATCGTTTTTAGGATGTTATTCAAATGAGTGTAAATAGTGCATTTGTTAGGGACTATTTACAGCGGTGGATTAATCCACATTTGGTGCTCTGCTGAGTATTTGGGGCAGCAGGACGGTGTGAGTCCAGTTTTTGTGTTTAGTTCACGGTGGGGCTCATTGATGTGTTTCTAACAGACAACATTGGAGATGAATGGCACAGAGGAATAAAACTGTGTTTATATATGCACCATTTCCACCAAGTCAAATTCCTCGGATGTGTTAACCTACTTGGCAATAAACCTGATTCTGATTATGAAACGTATCAGGCTTTGACTACACATTAAGTTATGTATTTATTTACAATAGTTCATGTTACTGGTAATAATTGTATATTCACTTTAAAAGATCTTTACTATGGTGTACTTATATTTTCTTATTGTATCAATGTGTGCTTGCTAATTAAAATGCAAGTTTACTCTTTTTGCCTTTGCCTCTAACCTGCATCAAGATTTTAGATTCTGATTCACAGGCAGTGTAGGGCTCATTTTGTTCTTGTTACTAAATCAAAATCAGAAAATAATGTATTTCCATACAATATGACAAGTGGTCAGTTAGTTTAACTTTAAAATCCTACTGTGATTGCACACGTTTTACTACTGAAATTGGTGGTGAAGCATAATATATGTGTGATTTGAAATGCAAGTTTTGAATAAATCTTATCTGTGTTTCTGTGCGTTTCAATGTAGATCATCTGGAAGGACAGCCATTGCGAGCTGAAAAAAGGAAATCAGAGACTTTCTGCTGCCTAACCCCACATGTAGGTCCTGTTTACGATCACAATACAACCAAGTTCATATTAAAATCTGTTAAATGAGCTGTTCACTTCAATGTAATGCATTGCAGCCACACTCGAGTGGTAAGCGCTTTAGGCGAGGAACCAAATCCTGTTAGAAATGTCAATTGAAAAGGTCTTGAGATATTAAAAATGTAGTTTTTAATTAAAGGTTTATTAATAGATTTTTCCAACTTTTTTTTAATTACCCGACCGGATGCCTGAGGCATTTGGATTACAACTTTTATCTCACTCGATTCAGACTGCCTCCCCTCATTCAGCCATTTTGGATTAAAAGTCAGACTTCATAAATGCTGTTCATTAATTCCCAGAGCGGGCAGTTAATGTGAGATTTGGTTGCAACGTTACGGACGCTCTGAGTGTTTGTCTGTTTATTTTTAGATTCTTGTGGCTACTTTGCAGTCCAGGCCAAATCTGTCACGGAGGAGAACATGGAGGAAATCATAATCGCTGTGCCAAAAAAAGATTTTCAATGCACTGCTGGGAAAATTCAACATGTTAGTGACACATACTTTCACACTAAATGATGTTATTGACATATGCCGTAGTGCAGAATTGTAAAAATAAATTGTAACCAATCTGTTTGCATGTGTCAAATGAGGCAATTAGTATGAAAGATACAGATATTTTCTCATTTTAAATGTATGAATAGATTACAAATGTGTATTCAATAACAAGCTTACTAGCAAGAAAATAATGTCATTATGGGTAATTTGTGAGATTTGATGATGTAAAATCTGATCATAACTGTATGAAATGTAATCACCCACATTATAAGTGGATTTCAGGATTCCCTTCTGAAACACCACCAGGTCATTCTGGGAAATGATGGAAGTTACAAACTGAAGAAGAAAGTAGTTTAAGGATTTGATCAACCGGATGGATTATCTTCTGATAGTGGGAAGTGTGTAACAGTGAAAACTATGAAAGGTGTATTTAATTCAAGCAAATTATATGTGAGCTTTGATTTCACATTGAAAGCGCATGGGTTTGATATTCCTGCAATTGCCAGAGATCACATGTTAATGAATCACGTGGAAAACTACTTCGACATATTCAAATGTTCTGGGTTTCTGTAGGTGTTGCTTTTTTTTCATTTACAGGAACAGACGTAGTGGTTCGTAATGATCTAACAATGCAAGAAATCTGAAACTGCTGATGGAAATATAAAAGCGTTCACGTTTTGTGCAAAAAATACTTAATATTCTGAAAAGTGGATGGTACGAAACACTGGATTACCAACTGATTCACTGCATGTCCTTTTCACAATTTGATTTAGTGTAAGTCATTTGTTTAAAAGTGTACCATTGGATTACAATTTTCACTAACAGTAGACTGGTCCTGCATTATCAGCTAAATATGTGTATCCTATTGTATATAGAAAGCAAAACATGTGTTGTTTTAGTTTATATTTTGCACACAACTAAAAACCAAAACATATTATCCATTCTTGTTCATGTGAATACTGATTGTTCTAGATAAAATGTGAATTTAAATGTGACAAAGAATATATACAAAATGCACACAGATGGGGGGTTATTTGGGGCCGATCCACATGTGTGCGTCAGGACCCCTACACGTGTCAATCAGAGCTTGGTGAAGATCAACAATGATTTTTTAAATGCATATTCATTCACATGCAAAAGGTTTATTACTCCTATCACATGTGGTTGAGGTTCTTTATTAATATTGCTGAACCATTGAAAGAGAAATACAACCATTTATTATCTAACACACAACGGCCTCACAGTAACAACCATCAATTATCAAACCACCACTGAGCACATGCTTTTGAAATTCCAGCGTGTTTTAAAAACAGGTTTTGGCTTGTTAACATTCAGAGTGACAGGGTGTATGGTGGACTCTCCGCTGCAGCACAAAGCAGCGAGTTCCCCCTCTACCTTCCTTTAAGCACAAAGTATGCCACTTGGTGCGTAACAAGCCAGGTACTAAGATTCTGTCATTAGCAGTATTGACCGCTGGCAAGAGGATCAATACATTATTATGAAATCATGCTACACTTGAAATGGACTGTTTACGAGCTGTGTTTCTCAGCATGGTGTAAGACTTACTGTGAGTCTTACACCATGAGAATGTAGATAAAGGTACATGTAGCGAGGAGGATTTTGAATCCGCTTTTTATCGTGATACATTTACACAGAATGCAAACACAGCAAAATCTAGACTGCATATAACACATCTTGCAAGAGCGGTGGAATAAGGGCAGCAATTTTTTTTTGTACACAGTGCCCAGAATTGTAAATAAGCAATCTGTATGTAAAAAACCACCTGTATGTAAATTGTAAATAAGCCATCTGTATGTCTTATATGTCTTATATGTCTTAAATGATATGATGAATTGGAAATGGGGGACCCTGATGTAAACAAGACGAAAGTCTTTCTCTGGTCTGCATCCCATTAACAATTGTATGTTTTGAGCTGTACTGTACTGTACCCAATATACAAGCTGTTAATAAACTTTTCAATCAATCAATCAGAAGGTGAATTTGCACCTCTCCAGGTACAAGTCCGCACTCAGTCCTGACTTGAACCGTCGACCCTCTGCTTCCAAGTCAAGTCCCCATTATATTAAACTCCAGCCAGTTTACATTTTATGTATTTGTTCAGACATAAAACATGCAGACTTTATCGAACTGGAATCATGTTTTCAAAATCATGAAAAATCAACTGAAGTACATTTTTATCCAATTGCTAAAGTGAACGCGTTCTCTTACAGTATTTTAATTAGAAGAGCATAACAGTAATTTATCTCAATGCTGATAACACTGAAGATGTTTGATCTGAACTCTGTTTGAAATCACATAAACGGACAAAATATGAGCTAAAGCAATATTTGGTGGTAATATTGAAACATTTTATCTTAAATACTGAATAATTATGATATAATGGGGTCAGTGTTGCTATTCTAGTCCATATTTTGAGCCCATCATTTAAGATAATGCGTTCTAACGAATCTGTATATTGTTTAAACCCATCTGAATACTTTAGGTTCAATTAGTTGATGTTTAATATCATTAAAACCCCCAATGTGACTGATACACTATTCTGTTGATTCAAATTAAACAAACACATCTCTAGATTCTTGTTCTTCACTAAAAACAAAATGTGAACATTGTATATCAAGGAAAATACTTGATTTGTCTCTACAGTATCAACACATGTAAACAATGCATCACTTGCAAACACACACACACACACACACACACAACACACACACACACACATACACATACACACACACACACACACACACACACACACACACACACACACACACACACACACACACACACACACACACACACACACACACACACACACACACACACACACACACACACAGGGCTCTGACTTGAACTTTGAAAGAGTGCAAAACTGAGTGTAGGTCTTGAGGGAACAGGAAACGACTTCCCTCCTCCCCCCTTCAATCTCCCCCCCTTCCTCCCCTGTTCCTCCCCCTCCCCTCTTCCTCCCTCCTCCTCCAGCTCCACGCTATAGCAGAGAACTAGGCAAGCCAACTTGCAGAGTGCAGCTCAGCCTCGGCAGCGGCTGCTTCCTGTACTGGGGGTCTTTTCGGAGAGCATTGCGCTCCAATGTGCGCCGCTGTGCCCGCTGGATGTTGAAACCTCGCCCGGAGCCACCATGTCCAACTCAACGCAAGACCCCTTCTACTCTTCTCCTTTCGGACCCTTCTACAGGAGACACGCGCCCTACATGGTCCAGCCCGAGTATCGGATCTACGAGATGAACAAGCGGCTGCAGGCGCGCACAGAGGTGAGCAAGCAGCCCGGGGGAGAGTGCCTGCTGTCCGACCACGCTCAGGCGCCGGTGTGGAGGGTAGCGGGGATGTGGAGGTCCGGAGCCGAGAGGAAGGGAAGGGATGTTGGGGCTGGAAGAGAGGGGCTCGGTTTACATGTGTGTCAATCAGGAGGTGTGGATGTGATGCCAAAAAGTGCCAAACATTCCTGAGGTGAAAGTAAACAGACTGCGAGAAATGTCCTCGTCTGAAGTCATACGGTTTAGTGGAAATAACACGATATGAGGAAGAGATGCTTTCACGTGCCTTATTAAGTTGTGTTTTAAGCTTCACCTAGTCTGATTGAGTTTAGCGATTCACCTGAAGTAGGGTCACGTTTCAAAATCAGGTACAACTGTTCTACAAATCAGTGATATCTACAGTTATCATATTATTTAGCTTGACAGACTGTTTTAAACAGGCTGCTACATGCATTTGCATACATTTCTTTTTTTTAGATGACATATTTGCATATTGTGCAAAAGCAGTTAAACAAGTCTGACAAGAATGCAGAGAGTTTGCTCACTATGAAGTGCTGCAGAATGATTCATGATTAATCCCTGTGTCTGTGGATCAAGTTTCCTCAATGAAAGTGACCCTGATTGCAGAGTAAGGTGATCATGATATAATTGCTTTAGTGTGAATTATTTTCACGTCAATTTTCCTGATGCTTCAACCAGTTTGTCTCTCTGCGAGTGTGGCATACTGTGTCATTCAGACTAAACCTTTGCTGGTCCCTCTGTGAATTATACAGCAAGCATCTGTCTTCAGCATCTGTTCTCTGATCTCAAATGTGTAAGTGTGCAGATAAAAAGTTCATCCAACATGTCAAGTACTTCTCCAGAGGCATATTTATGAGAATATAAAACAGCAATACGCAATAAAAAGCACCTTTTAGCTGCCTAACTCTTCACTTTGTGAACTATAAATGTTAGGGCTGCAATTAAGGGTGATTTTAATGTTGCATTAACCTGCCAATTGTTTTTAAATTGATTCATTTATCATTTGACCTATAGAATGTCAGCAACCACTCAAATGTGTCTTTGGTGACCTCTTAAAAATGCCTTTGTCCAAAACCAAAAGATATTCACTTTATTATATCAGGATAATAAGAAAACCAGTACATTTTCACAATTGAGAAGCTTTAACCAGTGATCTTTTATAATTTAACTTTAAAAAATCAGTTGTGTATTAATGTATTACAATAGCCAATTAACACCATGTTTTCTTTACATTTGAATTCTGGTAGCTTTCATTTGCTATTTGTCTCCCACTGAGACATTAAAAACGGAGGCATTTCAGATCATAATGAAATGATTGGATATACAGTATAGGAGTTACATTCATTTTCAGAAATCTGGTTTTCGAGCCAGGCTCCGGCTGTGTTGCTGCAGCAGCTCGCAGAATGATGCTGACTTTCCTTTAGAGGAACTTGCAACTTTAAGCAGACCAAGGCAACGCTGCTGAGATGCATCGGCCCAGTCTGATGCATTATTCATGCGGAGTGGTCCAAGCCTCAGCGGACCTCAACTCCCGTACCGCACACACCGAGACACCAAGTGCAATCACCATGCTCACACACACACATGCACAAACTCACACACATGTTCACACACACACAGACTCAGAGACATGCAGGATGGTTGCATGCATGTTAACGCACCACCTGACATGCATACAGCACAAACAACACATGGATGACTTCCATGAAATGAGCACACAAACATCAGTTCAAACCATTACCTTCATCTCCTCAGACTTAATGATATAATTGTATAATAATATAATTCGTTTTTTGTTCCGTTGGTGTTCATAGCATATCCTTTCTTTCCTCAGCAACAAGAGTTATATATATTCCCTTTAGCTATGGTTAGTGTTTAATTAAAATGCAGCCAGTGAGAATAATGAGGAAAAGGTGTCTTATAACGAGAAATAAATGCATACATTGTTTGTAATTAGTATGCATCAAGATGTGCCATACATTCAGGCTTATATCGGAATGATATAGTAGTATAGTATTTACACAAATCTTGCATGGGAAAAACGAATTTGAGGATTGTGATAGAAATCTGCCTTTAGAGAGAGCTTCATGTATAATTTGGGATTGTGTCTTTATCTGTAATTAAAACAGAGCTGTAGATTGTGTAGAAATATTGTGTGTGCTTAAAGAAACAGAGCAGTTTACTTCCTGTAAAGCAGGTTAGCTTTTCCCTTAAGGGTTCGTTCAGTTTTTTTCCATAGTATCCATATACTTTCAGATGCATCTGGCTCACTCTTAGAAATAAGACCATGTCAGTGTACACACATGGTCAGAGAAACAGGAAGTTATCTAAGATCTGTATTCCATTAGAAGAAAAAGGCTGAATTGTCCTGGATAGTTTCTTGAATATTTCATCAAGGTTTAGCGACTAGCAGCTTTTGAAGATCCTTCTGTGTCAGATATAAAACGCTGGCAGTGAATGCTGGTTTTATGGAAACATCAGTTTGATTATCTCAGTCTTAAAAGATATATGACCATCTTAATCGTTTTGTTTTGTTGACGTTGGCTTTACTCCCGCATTCGTCACTACTGTATACGAAAAGAATAACAACAACATTTGCAAAATCTTCTTTCCTATCAAAAAATGCAGACCCATTATCTAGAACAGATATGATGTACAGAAATAACCATAAAGTATCTCTATTACAACAAATAAGGACATTTATGATGTTTAAATGTCACACAAAATATGCACATTTATTATAGTTTTTTTGCCATAAACGTAATTCACAAAAACAGAAAAATGTACAGTATGTAATTCTGCAAAGGTTGTTAGACTCCCTGTTAGAGAAAGTGAAATAAAACTCCTGTAAGTAAAGTAAACATATGAAATGAGGATAGTGCTGCATATACTGTAAAGGGCTGCAGCACCAACACTGAAAGAATTATGTTTTAAGGACCAAAGCATCCATTTTGGCATCTTTTCAAACATGTCAACTTTTCAAAATCATGGTCATAGGCAATGCTCGTAAAACAATTGGGTATGAAGATGATAAAACAACATTACGTTTTGTGTCAATATGGCAACAATATATAGGCTTGACCATGCTGCTTTCACAAAATAGTTTCAAAGTGACATTATAAATACATAATCATCAATAATGTAGATGTAATGACTAAGTTGGTAAAGGCAAATGGTTAAACATGTAGATAATAGTCAAAATTACTGTCATGCAAATTACTGTCAAATATTGAAAATTACGATATTCAAAATAGAAGATGATATCTCATCTCATGTCATGATATAGATATAATATTTATGCATTGCCCTTACAGAAATACTTGTAATAAGCAGGGGCTTTAATTGTTGTGCTTTAAGCATACAGCAGAAATCAGAAAGTGTATAAAACAAATCAAAAGAACATAATCATTGTGAATTCATTTGTTGGATTTCAGTTTGAAGAGACACATGAAAGCCTTTCGTTGAGTGGGTTGTATTTTGTTGATCCAGTCAAAATGATTTCAAGCTTCGCGTATAGCCGAATTATCAGCCGAGAAAAGATGCTTAACATCGTGAAAGCTCTTCCATTGTTAAGGATGAAAATGCCTCGGAGCGTACTTAACACGGTGCCGATGAAAATGACTCACTGTAGTTTGAACAGGATAAACGGACTAAGCCTCAGTAAGAGAGCACCTTTCTGAAAAGGTGCTGAAGGAGTCGACTGAAGTCACACTTCTGGTAGAAATTCTCCCATTTGTCTTATTCATGAGTTTGCTTTTGGAATTTGCTTGGCTGGTGGTGCAACTGCTGCTCGCACTGGCAGGCGCAGGACTCAAGGACCTGACACTCAGAGACGGTCTTACCCCCGAGAGGAAACTACAGTCTGTACGAGTTTAAGTGACATTTGTAGCAGAGGCTTTATGCCGTGAATCCTCCGGGAGTGGGAAAAAAAGTTGTTAGAATTAGACTGAGGCATGTTATTCTTTGGATTTAACATCTTGTATTCTGTATTGTTGCATGGACTAGAACTTCTAGTGGATGCTGTTGCCACTGACATCACACAAAGGACGTTGTTACTTCTTCAAATGTCTCTTTAAGGTTTGTTTTAAAGAGATATTTAGTGTTGTTTGCTTTCATTATAGCCAAGTTAGTTAAAGGTCCCATGTCATGCTTTTCCGGTTATTACCCGTCCCCTTGTGTGTTATGAAGGTTTTTCTGCATGTAAACGGTCTGCAATGTCTTTCGTTTTTTGTAAAGCACTTTGAATTGCCTTGTGTTGAAAGGTGCTATATAAATAAACTTGCCTTGCAGAGTCACAAACCCTCAAAGTACACCTTGTAGCGAGTAAAACTCTAACACAGAAAATACCTGTCTATGCTGCCTCAGAACGCCTCGTTGGAGATTTCTCTTTTTCTTCCTGGGTACAGTGACGTGACGGCAAAACTGTGGTGCGCCGCGTTTGGGGGGGGTTGCGGGTGCTAGTGAAGCCTCGCCATGTCCCACCAACACGGCACCCAGACCCCACGCAGCATTCTCATCTGTTTGTTGTTACTGGTGTCATTTTCTGGTTGCTAACGCCATGGTAACACAGAATCACTGATGTTCCGCTGTAACGGTGGTGGACAGAACAGAGTGGGCGAGCTGACCAATCAGAGCACAGTGGGCTCACAGGGAGTGGGGGGGGGCAGGATTATAAATCATTATACATTATAAATCTATTCTAGTAGACCTCAACAATGGAATTATGATCAGTAGCAATGGCCATGACATGGGACCTTTTTAAGTAATTTATCAAAAGATAATCCTCATTCATTTGGATTATTTGACTAAACGTTGAAGTTACTTCTCATGTAAAAAGTGGCTACAAATGCAGTTTTAAAGGGTCCCTATAATGTTAATGTTCAGGTTCATGCATGTAGTGTCTCTACTGGGACACGTCTCCATGCTTTAATGTTCAAAAAGCTCTTTATTTTTCTCATACTGCCTGTGCTGCAGCACCTCTTTTCACCCTCTGTCTGAAACCAGAGCCCAGTCTGCTCTGATTGGTTAGCTGGCCGGCTCTGTTGTGATTAGTCAACCTCTTAGAGATGTCCCGCCCCTTAGCCTATCACGTACAAAGTGTTGGAGCGCTAGCCAATAGAAGTGTTGCATACAGTGCAGTGATGTCACTATGTTCAGGAAGTAAACAAAGGACTTCTGGAGATGTAAGGTGTTTTATAGTTCACTTCTATATGCTTACATTATGTAATCTATATTACATTATGTTTCATTCAACCCACAGAAAGAAACACACAGGGTGTTTGCTTTGAGCCATTAGGTGTGTGTAGTGGAGGATGCTGCAGTTTAGTATAGATATTCTGCAATTAATGATTTTTTTTATTATCCATTAATCTGTTGGTTACTTTCTTCAAATACTCCGAAGATATGGAAAACTGTTCTTCCCAGTGTGTCTGTCTTACTAACATTGATGATTCATATGATTTAATGCTTATTAAATTCCACACATTTAATTTGATCTCATGCTGTCTGCTTCAGGCTGTAAACAAATCTATTTTTAGGTGAAAATCTTCCCTCCAAAAAGCAACTACGAACTGTTTTCTGTTCCTTATCAAAAACAACCTTTCACCTGCCATGCACTCAAGAGAGAAGCTCACATGGAAATCAGAAAGAGTGGTAAAAAAGCATTACAACCAGTCCTGCGTGCTCACCTGGGATCAGCGCTCACCTCTGAACTGATAACTGTGCAGCTTAAACAGTGCTGCTCCTGCGCTGACTCGGGGTCTGTTTCTATCCCAACCTTATTACCTGCTCCATTCATACTTATTACCTGCCCGGCTGTATTTCTGCAGCACGCTGACTGCTATCCCATTACCTTCATTTTACACAACGTGAACCCGCGCTGACCTGGCAATCTAAACAGGCTTTGATTTGGATTCGACGCCATGTGACCACATTGTTTCTGTGCTGTCACTCCGCCGTACGGAGGCAGCCCGCAATGATTTGTGGGGGAATTTGACACTTAAGCGTATGCAAATGAAGCGGCAGGATTAACATTCAGAGGAGGAGCTTGGTCGACCTCAGCCGGTGTAAGGCCATTAGCATAGAAGACATTAATATTCAGCAGGAAGGAGCGGGGACGCAGAAAAACACTGTAAGTAAAACTGCAACACAGAGGGTGAAACACAAGGAAAACAAAAGCATTTTTAATGGAGCCGACATAATAATACCCACGGGGCTGCGCTGAGGAAGCTCTCTGCTGCTGACACTGGGTCTAATGGTCACACTCTTCCTCTGTGGGTAGACATGCAATCAGTAACAGTGATTGTCAGGCCGTTCATTGAATTCTTGTGTCTATTGCACATAGTTAGTCTCATTCTCATTATTCAAATGTGCCCGCAGACCTAAGTCACTGGCTGGACTGCGGGACTGGAGGAAGTGGAGTGTTCATTATGGGTAAATCTCTTGTTCCTGTCAGGGGCAAAGTGGATCTGTTCCCATCAGCACGACGTGTCAGATTGACATGAATAGGCTTATGATGGGGAGGTCAAGTTGCCACTGAGCTGTGAGGGATTAAAGATGAGCCACCGAGATCACAAAGTAAGTTTTTACTTCTCTAAATGTAGAAACGGAAAATAAGGAGATTATTTTAATACAATCACAATTTCTCAGATACCAAGATGATGATATAATGATATGTAGTTTTGGCATCATTAGACCTGCAACGACTGGGCGGTTAATTGATTGGGAAAATAACCTTTTACTCATCATGGTAAAATGTCATGTAAATGAAAATGTGCTCCCTTTCAATATAGAATTCTTCAAATTGTTGTGGATTATCTAATTTAAAATTGAATATTGTTGGGATTTAACTTGGATTTTGAAAAACTGTTTTCTGATTTTTCATTAATTTTTACACCAAACGATCAACACATCTATACAATAATGAGCAGATGCAGATCCTATAGGGCAAAATATGAAACCTTTACATGTGAAAGGCAAAAACCAGCAGCAGAAGTTATTTAGAATTATCAAAATGTTTGCTGATGAATTGATATTAGCTAATCCATTAATAGTCTGTTTGTTTGAGCTCTACAAAACAGCCATGTTCACAATTAATTTCAAGCCTTTTTCAATGTTTAAACAATCAAACCCATTATTTTATGTTAAAATGATTTATTTAATCAGCTCAAATCGTAATCATAGGATGCAAAAGAGATAAGTATGTGTATTGTTCATTTTATTGGATCCCCATTAGCCTCTGTTATTGGCAGCTGCTAATCTTCCTGCCCGGGGTGTACACATCAAAATATGTCCAATTCAAACATAAATACAATTGTAACAGCAATGTTATATTAATATGAAACAACCACGACAACACTAAACTATATCAATAAATGGTTTGAATTCCCCGAAATATTATAAAAATCATAAATACAAGATTCTTTCCAACACAAAGGAAAAACATTACATGTCATTTGTTAGATGCTTTTATCCAAAGCGACTTACATACTCAATACTGTGGACAATCACCACAGGAGCAATTTGGGGTGAAGTGTCTTGCCCAGGGACACAACGACATGCCGACTGCAGTGGGACTTGAACTCGCTACCCCCTGATTTGAAGTCCAGCACTCTATCCACTGAGCCACAGCCGCACCATATACCTACAATAACAAGGTCAGAGTAGAAGAAAAAAGACCTCACTTTCAAGGACATTTTGCCTTTTGATACACTGAATGCAAACAACTATCCATTCAATACATACAATCTAAGATGTTGAGTCTGTTTTCCATTAAGAGTGATATCCAAACTTGGACTGAAAAAGATATATAGTATAGTGAAATGTGTCATGCTTTAATGTTTATCTCATCACAACTTTGTATGATTATTGCAACATTGGATTATTTGATTTTCATGAAATATGAATTAGTCTCAACTTAGAAATACACAAAGCACTGTAGGACAGCTAACATGTTCAAATTCCATGTGTGAAGCTGGCTGAGAGTAATTACCAGAGAGGCGCTGCCCTTATCTGAACCATTACTGAGGATGTATCTACCATCGGGAAAACAAGCCACCGCAGGAATCACTGCAAAGGCTTCACGTGTCAAACTTAAATGACGGGTTACTGAATGAAATCAATGAATCAAGTATTACAAAACATGTTAAAGATCAAATGCAAAGCTTTTTGTATAATTGCCAGTACAATCAAAATCATATAGCTACAACACTATCTAAGATATTGCAGTATTAAAATCGGAGATAATATGAGTCTGGCAATGCGCAATATTAATTTTGTTCAACCCCCAACACCAAGTCTGACGATTTATTTTCTCCGCCGCTCCTCCGCAAGATGGCGGCGCGTGATGTCAGATGTGCCAAACATATTTCCACCTGGCTTATCAATCACAGCGGCTTCCGCCGATAGTACAACTAGTTTCGTCTATCATGTCTGATTCTGAGTAGACTATAGACTAAAAGCTTTAGGAATCCAAACTATAACATATAATAAGTACCCTGTATCAAGATTGATGCAAAACAAGTGAAATTTGACCTTTTTAGAGAGGTTTAGAAAAATAAATTCCAGGCGGACTCACCTCACAAGGACGAGGTGGATGGGAATTTGTTCAATGCCTAACATATTTCCACCCGGCTTATCATGTCTGATTCTGAGTCGGAGGCCACCCAATATCTGGAGTATGTTGTCGACATCCAACCCTATCTCTACGAGCCTCTGATGTCGAAGAGGAAATACAAGGAAACGTCACCTGATATCACCGATGAAAGTGCTGATGGTGATGATTCAAGTTCGCCATCTGAGGAAGAGGCCGAGGGTGCTGAGAATTGGTGTAGATGTGGAAACTGCCAGACCATGCCTACAAGCCGAGAAAACAAGTGCTGCCACAACTACGGGAAAGTGAAGGAAGAGATGGGAGAAGAAGTCTGCATCACCGACTGTAGGACGTTCGACATAAACTGTCTGGACCGTGATGTGCTGCGTGTGTCCCGGTATGAGTACGCCCACCACAATGGGCCGTATGGTGACGAAGAACCGGAACATGAAGTCTACAGGCATCTGGCGTACCGGCGATTTTGCTTCCTGATTTGGCAAAAACTTGGCCGTGGGAATATCCACATCCAACACATTGTTTATGATCGTAAAGACACATAATCTAACGGTGCCCACCTCTATAGGCAATACAACTTAATAAAACTGCAATTCCGTTATCTGCGTTATCTGCTGTGCTCCGTGCGCTTTGAAATCTAATCAAAAGTTGTTTACCTCAATTATTTGTCGTTTCTCCATCGCCCGGCTCTTTCGTTCTTTCAGTGGTTTCTTGTGCTGAAATGTGGAGGGGACGGCTCCGGGTTTCAGCCTCCGACATACTATTAATGCTTCTCCACCAACAGACTTCATGATAGCAGGATCAACCTCGTATGCATCACACGTGAAGTGATCAGAACACAACCTGCTCCATTTTGTCGGTTGCCAGCCAACACGATTCACTAACTAAATCCATTTTTTGCGGATGATTTGGTCTTTGGGAAATACATGAAAAACTCTCCCAGATCCCGCACCGTTCGTACAACAAAAAGCACAACAATAACCCATGTTAATTCAGTTTTCTTTTCGAAAAACTTGTGACCGAGACTGCCGAGTTTCGGGATGTTTGGTCCAGAGACTGTTTGGCATGAATGACGTCACGCGCGCGGAGGCTGCTGGGAGGTCATGTCAGAAATTCAGACGGCTTTGGGTCAAGTTTTGTATCAATAAAAAGCTTTTTTCGGGTGTATTATCTCGATTTAAATTTTTTTTTTAAATACAGGCAGTCTTAAAAACAACATTTCTATAAAAATGTAGCATATTTGGAAGCTTTGCATTTGATCTTTAAGTATGTTTGATATGGTTCACAGGGCAGAGTGTCTTCTTGTGTTCTAGCTTTCATGACAGGAAATCTCCACGTCTTATTAATAATTACAAGTATTGATTGGACAGTGTTGATTTTACCATTAAATTATCAAATACATTAAATGAAAGATCATCATTTATGCCCCCTGCCATTCACGAAACAAAACAAACAAAACAATGGAGTCATAAATAAACCCGCAGCCTTGGTAATTCCCTTTCCCCGGGATGACTAAACATCATTATTATTTATTTCTCTATCTGCCGAGTCTGATATGTGTTGTTGTTATGATTCACAGACTTATTGACAAACAGATATCTGCTTCCGTGGACCCGGAGCTCGGAGCTCTCACATTTAAAACAAAAAAGACTGAATCACTTCTGCTTCCGTTAGTCTGCAGCCCCATCCTCAAATTAAAGAATAATGCAGCCTAACTACGAGCGCACAGGCTGATAGTTTGAAAAGAAGAACAAAGAAACCGTATACTGAGATAAGCGCGGTCATTACTGTTGACTAAGCCGAATGCCTTTTGCCTGTTTGTTATTATTTATTTATTTTAAGCTGCTTTTTGATGTAAAATCACTGAATAAAGACAGAAATTGAACATTTTCCGACATGTTTTGAGGTACATTCAGTCAAAACTGAGTATATCAGCACAGTTCAATACTATCCAGCCTTATTTAAAGTTACAGTGACAGTAATTGTTTACACCACAGTGATAGAAATTAAGATAACTTTATAAATTGACAAAGGGGATATAGTATTGTCCCCATAGGCACAGTGAGGAAAATCAAAAGTTACATTGGTGTTGCTTTTGTTGTTATAGTTTGTCTTTTGTATGTCTAACTTGAAAACAATGTCTCCACAGAGGGTTCATTCAATATGTATTTGTTACTGGATTAGATGACAATGTAAAAATTAGGACTCATCAATCATTCAGAATTTGATTGGAATTGTAATATTAAGGTATTGATGAGGAAATTCTGTTAAAGTCACCATTCTGACAATATCTTAAATAATTTCAACACATAATGTAATGATAACAATTAAAGGATAACAAAACTACACTACACTTCAGAGATTTAAGATACATATAATCAGTTTTGGATAAGATCCCCTCAAAAGTGTATTTACCACGACTCATTACAGGCAATATTCTCATTTCTCTTTGTGTGATGTCACACATGTGATGCTCTGAGAGGATGTTCCCAGAAAACGATTTGAAAGAAAACACACAGCAGTCCTGAAACAATGAGCGTCAGTCACATGCAGCAGGATGCTCGGACAATAGTCCCACCTTTTTCCTGGCTCTTTCCCGTGGTTCCTTCCAGGCTGCGCTGCCGCTCAGATAACGGAGGAGATGTCCTGTTGTTCTCTGGAGGTTAGAGAGGCCGTCCTGAAACACAGAGGTCACAGGCGTCTGGATTTTTACTGAAGTGCAATGAAGTGTCTCTGACTATAAGATTCAAGGTTCAAGGCTTTTATTGTCATGTGTGCATAGCTACAGTGTAGTTATGACAATGAAAATCTTAGGTCACAAGCTGCTCCAACAGTGCAACACAATAAAACAGATGATAGTGCAAGTAAATACAATACAATAGAATATAATAGAAATAGTGCAGAATAGTCTATATACAAGTAATTGGAATATTGATATATATAAGTTACAAACAGATTAATGTTATGGATGTTCTTTCAAAAGTTCAGGTGTTTAACAGAACGCTAAAGCTGACCTTGAGGATAGTTTAAATTACCACAGATTCACTGGTTTTATTTCATCCTGTGTGCAATAAATACATTGCAGTTTTGGCATCAAAATCTTGAGTCTCAGGCTCCTTCAACTATGCAACGTACATTTTAATCAACATAACATTTAAAGGAATAAAATAGGTTGCAGGAATAAGACAAATATGTCAAATAGAATAAGATAAAACCGAAGCTACAATTAAATACTGTGTACAGTAAAAACTGTGTACTGTTATGAAACTGTGTTGATGTGTGGACTATAGATGAACATTATGAACATACAGTGGGTGTTTCTCAATCTCGAGTAAAGCTGCTCCAGAGCCACTATTTCAAGCATACTACGTCGTCGAGTGCCGCCGAAGTACTGTTCCAATGTCCAGCATACTTAGAATTCTACCGAGGCCGGCGTACTTCATTTGGAGAAATGTCGAGGCTGCACATGTGTAGACTCCGCGGTCTTCAAATCCCCACAATGCTTTGCGCACGGACCAATTTCCCCAAATCTGTGGTGGAAAATGTAAGGCGGGGCCTCTCATATGACGCACACCTGCACACTTGCTCGCCTGTTCCACTTTTCGTTTTCCGAATGCCAGGAAGTATTCTTGCCTCGCTTCTGAAGCAAGTGACTCGGAAGACATGTGCAACCAAGCAAGCGTACTCGACATTGAGAAACACCCACTATGTGGATGGTGACACTTCACAGAGATCAGGAACAAATCAAACACAATTCATTAGTTTAAAAACACGTTTGTCATACAGTATATGTAACTGTAGCTCACCTAAATTACTGTTAGGAGAAATACAAGTGTTTTCAAATCCGACAAACACGGTTGTTGATGGTTAGGTGAGGCACAAATTATTCTTTGTAAGATGTAGAAAATGATGCTGCTCTGGGTCAAAATATAGTTTTTGTAGGATCTTTGCTGCAGCCGACATCTTGAAGTCTCTTTAAATAAGATGCTTGAACCAGCCTTGATAATTGTTTGCAATAAGTTATGTATTCTTTGTGCAATGAAAATAAAGTTGAACTTAATCTGATATAAATCACAACTAATTAAATGTGGTCAAAAACCGTAGAGTTCTACATTTGACTGCGGTTCACTTGGCATAAAAATGTAACCATTACAAATGGCTGGTTGGAAAAATAAGTCTGTTTTTAATATCTAACGAAAGACGGAGGAGGGGCTCTGTAAGGAAGTCAGAAGGAAGGGGCAGATTTTTTTCAGCTGCGTACTTTCAAATGCTAGCGCACTCGAGCTGGTTTCTCCATTCTTACCTACCCTACCTTTTTAATGATAAAAGTTTTGGCACAAAAATAACTTAATAACTACTTGATTGACGCTAAGGAACAACTGCAGTCATTATTAAACGAAACATAGACTGTGAAGCACTGTATCTCCTGTATTAAAGTCACCCATCCGAATGAACTTTAAAATATACCGTACGTGCTTTTTAGGGATTTCCTGAGTGACTAATGCTGTCATGTCTCTGAAATGAACAGCTTATCTTGTGCTTTATGGCATTTTGAAGATTTGTTTGAAGGATTGTTCGCTTCCAGCCTGACAAGGCGTTTTGTAAAAAGTAATGTTAGCCATTATCTGTCTTTACTGGGATGTATCTTCTTAATATTTTGCAATGTCTGTTTTTAAGTGACAAAATACTGCAATTCTTTGAACATTTTTGTCACAAAATATAATGATTTTTTGTTGAATTTGTATCCATTTCATGTTTTGTATTGACTGTTCCAATTGTCCATGATCCCATACTTCTCTCTACTACTCTTTCAAACTTGATATTGGAAGGATTTCATTAATATACTATATTTGGGTGACTGTGGCTGCGAGGGAGTGCGGTCGTCTTTCAACCAGAAGGTTGTGGGTTAGATCCCAGCCTGTGCAGCCAACATGTCGATGTATCCTTGGGCAAGATACTTAATCCTGAGTTGCTCCCGATGGCCAACGGTGTGTGAATGTTAGTTCCTAGAGTAAGGTACACTGCTCTGTATGAATGGGTGTGAATGGGTGAATGACATGTAGTATGTAAAGCGCTTTGAGGGGTCGTAAAGACTGGATAAAGCGTCATATAAGTACAGTCCATTTACCATATACTCACACAATAACCTGGTTGAAGTAGATTTTATTTAGTCTTTACATTGTGGCCTTGTGAATGACAATAAGGGTTTTGAAGGCAAAGTTACTCGTGCTGTAAACTCACAGTAGCTGAAAAATATTACAATATTTCATCATGGAGCAGAGGAAGAGCGACTCTGTACTTCAGGTTAGTTTCACCAGCCTCCGCTCTGCTTTCTGACTGTTTCATCACTTTGCTGATCAGCTGTTTCTCTCTGATGTAGTTTACTTTCTTTCCTGTGGGATGAACCTTTTGGGAATAAATAGGGAATTGACTGTTTTGATTTGCCTATTAAATGTCTATGTACAGTTTGTAAGATATACACATATAGGGGTTTACTCTACTTCTATTTTTGTCTGTAGATTTCTCATAAATTCCCCAAAAGAAAGCCCTAGATAATGTCTCATTTGTATATTTAAAGATAACATGTCAGTGTAATGGTGATATCTATACAAAATATCCTATAACGCTGCATTGTACCCCCTTAAAAGTTATCCAAAAGTTACAATTTGAATAATAAAGTCGCAAAACTAACAGCAAACAATAAAGGAAAATAATATTTTGCATACTGTACCTTCCAAAGTGTTCACACACACAGAGGATCAGACTGAGCAGCAGGTGAAGATGTGTTTAAATTCAGAGTAAAATATAGTGATACTACAACCGAGCACACTCACCTAAATTGACAATAACTCTGGAGGGGATGAAACCCAGTATTATTGACTGAGCTTCTTGTTACGCGGCGGGATGAAGTGTGCCGTGTGCTGATTGTTTATTTGTCTAAATAGCTCTGATAGGGTTTCCTACCCCTACCCCAGATCCTCACTTTGTTTTGATTTAAATTTCTCATGGGTGCTGTAAATAATTAGACCTCTGCGCTCTGTCATTCATGCATTTAGCTGTTGATTTATTATTTTCATCCTTATTGATGTTTTTTAACATGTTGCCCTAATCTCCAGTCTCCGCAGGTGCATATTGACTTTGTGTTGCTTGTCTTCATTGAGGTGAGACACTTTTTAAGCTGTGCAGGTGTTTATTGAATCTGTACACATTGCATTGTTTTATGCGTAGATCTGGAACTGATGAGTTAGAGTTTTGTTTTGATTATTTGTTTTAGATTTTAATGTGTTAAAGGTCCAAATCCAAAGGGATATCGGCATCTGTTTTGTCTGACTAGTAGTCCAAAACGCAAAGATATTGAATATTAATTCCCATAAAATACAGAAAAGCCGTAAATCCTCTAATCCGGTGTTTACCAAGCTGAATGTCGGGACCCCTTAAAGAGGTCGCAAGATACATCTGAGGGGTCAACACATGATGAACAGTTTGGAAAAAAGATCAGAGCATGTTTCTGCTCGTAAAAGGATGTCGTTTTTATTTTAGAAAATGTATATTTGCCTTCTTGTAAGCTATACTACATAACATAGTAGAAATTGGTGCTTCAGGACTAAAAATATAATCAAATTTAAACAATGTATACATCTAAAAACCTAAACGGTCCCTTTTTACTTGATTTAAGATCTTACACCTCAGAAATTGATTGTGAGTTCGTTTTCTATATCTTTTTAAAGCGACAAAAGCAAACAAGCTTGTGCCATTTTGTGTTGAAAGGGATTTTTAGGAATTTAGCTGAGGCTTTGTCACCCTTGTCAGTCAGTGTGTGTATTGATCATGGGCCCTTCAGCAGGAAAAATGACATTATTGCTGCTGCGGGGAATCAATTCTGCAACCTTCGAGGTAAAGGCCAGTAGGGTAGAAGCTCTTCTTTATGCACTTATGCATTAAAACAACAAACAAACAACTTCTGTGTCCTGACCTCCACCTGAAATCTATAGCTTAACACAAAGAGTGCAATCTGACGGCTGCTTGTAAGTGCGGACACTTAACAAAGAGAGAAAATGGGAACGACGCCTAAATAAATTGGTACATGCAATTAAACCGTGGGAACTTCTTCGCTGACTTCATTTATATCACAAAGTTCATCCCTGGTGAACGTGCAGTGGCTGTTCAAGGGCAATGACTTATTTGCCCCCTCTCTGCTGCATTCATTTCTCCTCATTTGCATAATGCTTGGCTGGTGGCTATACGGCGGGTCAAATGCAGCAACATGTTAACTTTGCATGATGTGAAAACACTTAGGACCCAAGAGGATAAACCTGCGCTGATATCTAACATTAGTGTGCACGGAGTCGGACATGATTAAAGTGCTGTTGTCTATGTAGTCTAAAGGAGTGGTTCGTATAGTTTGTCATCCTAACGAGCGCTGAATATAAATAACACCTGCATGTGTGGTTACGTTTTGTTCCAGGGGCCACCGTGCCTGGGGATTTCGTGAGAAAAAAACATCTATTTCAATATATTTTTACATTTATTATTGTTTTAAAGAGGCCCTATTATGTTTTGAGGGGTTTTCCCTATACGGACACGCCCCCACCCCTTGCCTATAACGCCTCCATTGGACTCCTTTGTTCACGTCTGGAACACTCTTGCTTCTGTTGGCTAGCACTCCAATACATTGGACGTGGCTAAGGGGGCGGGACATCTCTAAGCGGTTGACCAATCACAACAGAGCCAGCCAGCTAACCAATCAGAGCAGACTGGGCTCTGGTTTCAGACAGAGGGTGAAAAGAGGTGCTGCAGCACAGGCAGTATGAGACAAATAAAGAGCTTTTTGAACATTAAAGCATGGAGACGTGTCACAGTAGAGACACATACAAATATGATCCTGAAATTAGTAAATAGTTAAATCTGTTGCTTGTTAAATAACCTAATGACAGATTTTCAAGGAGATTGTCAAGCATAGATTGATTTATATGAACCAAGTAATTCCTTAAGCAACAGAATAAGCTACTAACATTTTATTATTATAAGTAACTTTTAATTAATTTGAAGGATTATCTCTCACATTGTGAATATGAAATGGACTTTGAAGATGTCAAGGTGCTTCCATACAAATAAAGCTAATCACGACCGTGCACATGAAGTCAGATTTTCTCTACAAAATATATAGCTCTATTTGATTTATATTCAAATATTGTAGCCCTTTAATGGCCTTTACCAAACACTCAAACAAAAGCTCCCTTACTCAAGATCCTTTTGAAAGTCTTGAGTCTTTGGTTTCTGTGAATATGTTATGCTTCCCAATAACCTGAATATGTTTTAATCTTTGACAACATTAACACTTCCTCTAGCCCACCATTTATCCGAGCTCCATGCCATTCAGCAGCTCAATGAGGATTCAGACATTGGGTTTTCTCCAAGGTCAGGCCCCAGACACGCCTACACTCTTGGAAGCTTTTCTGCCGCAAGAGGCAAGAAGCAACAGCGGGAGGAAAGGAAAAAAAACAGATTGACAAAAGCTTGCTGGGGAAAATGGTTAATGTAAAACATGGAGACATTAGTGGTTTATAGACTGTAAAAGAGATAGAGTGAGGGAGGAAAACTGTGGTGTTCTTTTATGTAGAAGTAGGAATATCTTTGAGAATATTTGTGAATAGATGCATGAGGCGTGTGGCGCAGTGGGTTGTGCGTCTTTGTTCAGATCAGGGGGTCACAGGTTCAAACCCCACTGCAGTCAGCATGTCGTTGTGTCCCTGAGACACGTCACCCCAAATTGCTCCTGTGGGGATTGCCCACTGTATTGAGTATGGAAGTCGCTTTGGATAAAAGTGTCAAGTATCATGTAATGTAATGAACAGTACGGAGGGTTAGATGGATAAAGACAGTCCTAAATATGGTACTTAAGTGTTCTTTTTTTAATATACCTTGTACTATTTAAGGATACAACTTAAGAAAGTCCTCCACTACTTTTATTTAACACATCGTTTCTGTATATTTTCACATATGAAAATACACGATGTGCTGTATTACTCATGAACTCAGTTGTATCTAAAATTGGCACCATGTTGACAAACCACAGCATGCGTTTACGTGTATTTTTAAGTGATACAAATATAATACTATGATGTGAATATTATTCTGTGAAGCTCACATTTACATTTGATTTACTTCTGTTTTTTTAATTGAATTCAATAATTGTACTTGTATTTTTAAACTGCAGTATTTGTATTTTTGCTGAAGTAAGGGGTCCAAGTATCTTCCACCACTCGCTGGGTGTTTTCTCACACAGTAACACTTCTCTTTGTGTTCTTCTTTGCCACATTGTGTCATCTGCCTATCCATCCTGTATGAACATCTATATGTGAGGACTTAACCCTCAGCTCTGTTGCTATTTACTGAGGATCCTCATATGCTGTCCCTCCAATCCTCTGGATTTCCTGTAAATCCCCAAGGCCTGGCCAGCAATGGTGTTTTGTGGTTGGCTAGTGGGCAATTGACACATTGATAAATCCCCCTCAGATGGGGTGCGATCCGTTTGAATCAATAGAGCCTTATCGGCTGACGGGCGTCACGGCTGCGCCCGTGTCGGTTCACCTCGGGTCCCTCGCAGTGGGCCTGATTTGTAGCTTTTGACAACAAACATCGCCACGCCACGTGGCTCGTCAGAAAGTCCAAGGGCGTAAATGAAGGCAGGACTCAGTCTGTCAGTGAGCAGCTGCAGAGAGGAGGGGAGACAGACAGAGAGGGGGGAGGAAGAGAGGGGAGATACAGGAAGACAGGAGGAAAATAAAGATGATACTGGAGATGGGGCTGGGTGGTATGGCCAGAATCGTCTGTCCTCATGGGTGCTTTTATATCTCAATAACGATCAGGTTAAAGCAGGTTATTCAAAAAAGAAATAGTCTTTACAAAATCCACACATGAAAAAGCCAGTTGTAATGTACTCATGTGCGATTAAGAGTATTTTAAATTGTGACCATTTCCTCATTTGATGAAGATCTTTAGTGCAACAGTTTCAAGTGGATTTACAGAGCAATAATAGATCAAAATGTCCATGTTATACACTGACTATGACATGCACTGTTAAGTCCAGTTTGCTGCATTGAACTGGCTGGTAATGTAAAAGGTCATGTCAAAACCAAACTGCAATCTTCAAATGGCATTCCTTTAAAATATTGCTCATTCGATTTCCTGCAAAATAACAATGTGCTTGTTATTATTATACATGGCACGACTGTGTGGGAGGCTGTGGTGCAGTGGGTTAGTGCGTTGATGTTCAGATCAGGGGGAGCATAGGTTCAAACCCCACTGCAGTCCGCATGTTGTTGTGTCCCTGGGCAAGACACGTCACCCCAAATTGCTCCTGTGGGGATTGTCCACAGTATTGAGTATGTAAGTCGCTTTGGATAAAAGCGTCTAACAAGTAAGTATGTCTCTTTTGCTATTTAACAATCTGCTCCGAACGCCAGATAAAAGAAGATCTCCTCACATTTCCTGCAGCAGTCGAGGGATTGAAACTGAAGACAGCGTCCACGGCACCATGAGCCTGTTCAGCTGCAGCCAGAGGATTCATATGGCTCGAGTCCACTGGACAGACTTTAGCTGTTCTCCGTCCGCGTGGCTCTGGTCCAGCTTCTCCTCTGTCTTTAGATCCGAGCCAAACCTTGCCGCTCCACAGCCAGCCACGTTTTACAACTTGGCGAGACTCTGGCCAAAAGCTGCCCAAAAGCTCCAGTTTGGAGGATTAATGGTTACTGATTCTAAAAGAAAGTAACCCCCCCTGCATGTACAGTAATGGAAAAGTTCTGAGCAACAAAAAGCTTTAATAAATAGCTGAAATGTGTATTTAATTTACAAAACATGTGATTTTTTCGGGAGAACAGCAATAAAACGGTCAAGTACGATTTGTTGGAGTTCATGTCAGATGACATATGCTTGTTATATTTCTGATTTCTTGGTTGTCAGGGTGTGGGGCTTTTCAACAGAAAACCCAACTGCATCATATGGTTTGACCCTGCTGCTAACTAGGCTGCTTGTAAAAATCTGCAATTTTTTTTGGTGGTTGTACGCCAAAGCCGAATATCAAGAGGCTGCCAAAATGAACCATATTAAATTAAAGCAGAACATATTATTTTATAAAAGAAAGGGTTCAGTTTCAGGACAATGTTTTAAACATGGTGGGAAGGGCAAAGAGAGAAACATTATTATAATTTTTATGCTATAAAGAAACCATTCTGAAGTGACTGTGAAACGCTGCTGAAAACTGAATGATGGGGAGGTTAACTAACAGAGGGATTTTAAGGACGACAGTATTCTGTAGAATAAGGGAAGTGGGAGATTACGTAAAACACTTTCCATTTAAACAGTAGGAGGAAGCTTAATGAAAAGTCTTTTAACCGGAGTGATGGGAGCCCTCAGGTTGACAGCACTCTCTAACGCTAAATCCTGGCAGTTTGTGTCAAAATGGGGATTACACTTTTTCAAGAAGTATTCTAACCTGTTTTAACAGCAGGTTCACGTGGAACACTTGTTTGGTGATTGGTACCAGAAAATGTAAACAGGAAACTTCAAGTTGGAGCTTTTGTGTATTTTCTATTACTTCAACAAATGCCATGAAAAAAAGACCAACAACAGATGTACCCAATTATGTGTGTAGCCAATGCCTTTTACAGTGAATTGTTCTGTGCCTTGGATGGGGTTGTAATAAATTCACTTCTTCAGTCTTTACTTCAGTCAAAGTAATAATACCATACTAAAAAAAAACTCCATGACAAGCACATGTCCTGCATTCAAAGCAGGAGCTAATAGGTTTGTTTTATTATATATATTTGCTTTTTGTGGATCCCTTCTGTCCCTACTTCATTTGAACAAGAGAAAGGTTTAGTGTAGCCATCTTAGTGCCACTAAAGTGAAGATTTCTGGCTCAGAGTACCAATGAGAAAAAACGTATTTCGAGAAAGGGGCATATACAGATATGTATTGTTAAATTCCACTGAAACAGTTGGCAAGTCAAACTTTATTGTCAATCTTTCAGTTGTGTGTACAGACAGAGAGATCGAAATACCATTTCCCACAATCCTGAATACGAAAATACAAATATATATCTATATACACACAATCAACAGACACATTTGTACATATGCACACATTAAGACATACACACAAGCACAGCAATCAATATATACAAAATAACAGTCACTTCAATAACATGTATGTGTACTGAATGAACATAGTGTTTCTGTCTGTTTTGTCCTGCAGTGTTACTATTCCCCGTCAGTCTCTTCTGAATCGGATGTATTCATATATATATGCTGGCTGTTCACACACAACCCTGTCTCCTAAAAATTACGTTCCCACAGAACTAAACTGCATTCTCAATTACGTTTAGCTAGAAACGTATTTTCTCCCACGTTACGTTTGTTATGAACGTATCTCAAATACGTTTATTTTCTAAATATCTTCTAGAAACATATCTTCTCCCACGTTACGTTCGTTATGAACGTATCTTAAATACGTTTATTTTCTACATATCTTCTAGAAACGTATTTTCTCCCACGTTACGTTCGTTATGAACGTATCTTAAATACGTTTATTTTCTACATATCTTTGCCATTTATTGCCTTGCTTATAATAATGATAATAGTCATTTATAAATATCATTTTAGAGCACACATTTGAAATCGAGAATCGGGCTCGATATAGGCCTATGGTTAAATTAAAATCAGTAGGCGAGGCTGTAATTTCGGCAGCTGTTACTCTCATGAGCGAGGCAGAAAATAATAGTTTTAACATGACAAAAAGCTGCTGTGTCGTTTATTGCACCTCAAAGATTAAAACAAATCCAGAGTTACTTGTTTCTGTACTTCCTCTAAGAAGAAAGGACAGTAAAAGAAGAGCTCTGTGGCTTCAGGCTTGATCGCCGTTCAAATGACAGCGTTGGTTTCCCCAAAAGTGGGCGGGGCTGTAAAGTGACGTTTTACTATCATCTATTATTCAAAACCATTCTATTTATTCTAACGTAAATTACATGCCAGTGTTTTATCTTTTTATTTATTTGTTTTTATTTTAAATCGTATAATGTTGGACTTTTTTCCCGTCTGTGAGGAAAATAAATGGGGTTTAGAGCCTCAAAATACTGAAATCTGTATTTTTTAAAATCTTTTCCTTCTAATTTGTTATTCTTTTCTAAATAACACACTGTTATTTACTCAACAATAACACACAATTATCCTTGTTTTTATTTATTCGTTTAATTCTATAATCTTGGGCTTTTTAGCCGTAAATAAAGTCACCGGAAACAGACGGGACATTTCGAGCGATACACACCACAAACCCACCGAACTGATTACCCAAGATCCTCAGCTTGAAGCTCGTTGATTGGATGTTTTAGCCGCAATAAACGCTGGGATATGGTGTTAATAAGTTGTGATATCCGAAAACGAAAAATAAAATAATACCTAATTCAGAGTGTTCTTGCTTTTCTCTTTGGAAGTCATCACATAACGGCATTGTAATACACGGTTCGGCTGCATTAAATATTATACATCTGCCGTAGTTCTTTATTTATAGAGCCCTGATGAGAAGACTTCTAGACAAACATGAGGAACTGCCGCCAAAACTGAATACTTGATGTGGATCATAAATATATCAACAATTAAACAACATCTTCAATTTCTTTTCACAAAATACGTCTCCTTGCAGTATCAATAGTAATTCGGCTGACTTTTATATTTGATCCAATTGGTAGATAATAGGTTATATTTACACCATAACGGTGCACAGCTGATTGAAAAGGACTTGTAGTTTTTAAAGATATTACTGATTTTCTTTGAATATAAGAATGTAAATACTGAGTTGAGCGAATAGTCAGGGGATTTGGGTGATGGGAGACACATCTATGGAATCAGAACTTCAATAGCGTACCATTAAATGACAGATATACCTTTCTGTCTGTGATGTTTTACAAATCAGATATTAATGTGTAGAAGAAAAACATGTGAAATAATATAGCAATATCCTGTAAAATTATGTAAAAACATGAATAAAACTACACATCTTCCGATGTTATACATACATAAGTGTTCTACACTAATAATACAAAGTTATTATTAGTATGCTGTGTGTACCTTATGTGCACCGCCTAGTGCTTAAAGCACGTTATTGAATTATTTTTGTTGAATAATGTTATTTGATGAAAACAATATTAAGAGTACATACTTTCATAGGGGGAAAGTAGAAGGTCAATGATAGAAATATAGAATATAAAAAGTCAAGAAGATACTATAAGTGATCTCTACAATAAAACAGTTTAGTGCCGGATGTACAAAGATATTAATAGGAGGATGTGCAAAACAGAAAAACGAATTAACCTTTATTAACACATTAAAGAATACTTTAGGTTAAGGTCTTATTTTAAACAAGAAAAAAGCTTTGGGGGTATCTATCTACAGATGAATATTAAGCCTGACAAAGTACTTAACGTCTAATATATTGCTTTCCTGCAATGTTAACTATGTTGAAGCACTTCTTTTAACTGATATTATACACATTAATTATACTCTTATGTATGTAGATAGAATAAGAAATGTGCAGAATATGACAGTTTAATGGTGGAGGTACACACATATTGATAGATGTCTTGTAATGCGCTGTTGAGGAACCTGCGACCCAAGTTGTGTATATGATCAATAAACCTTAGAAAATCTTGAAATCTTGAAAGGGATGTGCAAAATAGCCATTATACAGTTTTTAATTAACTATTAGTAGAGAATAACGATTAATGAATATACTTTATAGAGATCTGCAGATAAATGTTTAGTCTTCTCAGCACCACCTATCAAATATCTCTCCTGATTGTTGGCACTTGACAATCACCTTCCCTGAATTTTACTCAGGTGTAACTAAAGTCTGCTTTAAGGGTTGTTTATATTTCACATCATTAATCAGAATCTGCAAAGTAACTAAACTAAATGTAGTGGAGTAAAAATACCAGGTTAACCTCTGAATTGTAGTGGAGTAGAATTACAAAGTAAGCTGTCGTGTGGGTATATATTAATGCTGCCCATTATGGATATAAGCGATTTTTACCCATTTAGTAATTACATGTTTTAAATGTGTACACACCAATGTGTTTCCTATCGCCTAAACCTCCAGGGCTGTACACAGTTTAATACTGGCAACTTCTAATTTTGGGAAAAACGTCTTTTAAAACTACAATTCCCAGTAGATACGTGCCATAGAGAACATGTTGCGAAACACAATAGCCAGCATGTGTATTTCTCGGGGGGCGTTCGAGTCCAGTTTTGAATAGTCTGCCGTGGTTTCGTTCCATTTCAAAGAGCTTGACGCTCGGCGTAACCTTGGCGCACTGCCACTCCAACATCACGGGGTTTGTCAACGGGACTGTAGTCCCAAACGATAGCTGGGGATTATGGGTAGTGTAGTGTCTTCGGCCATCCTAAATCTCGAAATGTCCCGTCTGTTTCTGGTGACTTTATTTACGGATAAAAAGCCCAAGATTATAGAATTAAACGAATAAATAAAAACAAGGATAATTGTGTGTTATTGTTGAGTAAATAACAGTATGTTATTTAGAAAAGAATAACAAATTAGAAGGAAAAGATTTTAAAAAATACAGATTTCAGTATTTTGAGGCTCTAAACCCCATTTATTTTCCTCACAGACGTTTATACGATTTAAAATAAAAAGATAAAACACTGGCATGTAATTTACGTTAGAATACATAGAATGGTTTTGAATAATAGATGATAGTAAAATCTACGTCACTTTACAGCCCCGCCCACTTTTGGGGAAACCAACGCTGTCATTTGAACGGCGATCAAGCCTGAAGCCACAGAGCTCTTCTTTTACTGTCTTTTCTTCTTAGAGGAAGTACAGAAACACGTAACTCTGGATTTGTTTTAATGTTTGAGGTAAACGACACAGCAGCTTTTTGTCATGTTAAAACTATTATTTTCTGCCTTGCTCATGAGAGTAACAGCTGGCGAAATTACAGCCTCGCCTACTGATTTTAATTTAACCATATATCGAGCCTGATTCTCGATTTCAAAGGTGTGCTCTAAAATGATATTTATAAATGACTATTATCATTATTATAAGCAAGGCAATAAATGGCAAAGATATGTAGAAAATAAACGTATTTAAGATACGTTCATAAGGAACGTAACGTGGGAGAAAATATGTTTCTAGAAGATATGTAGAAAATAAACGTATTGTAGATACGTTCATAACGAACGTAACGTGGGAGTAAATACGTTTCAAGCTAAACGTAATTCAGAATGCAGTTTAGTTCTGTGGGAACGTAATTTTTAGGAGACAGGGTTGTCACACACTAGCTTATTCTCACAGATAGTGAAACACACACAGACACACAAGGCAGCTCATGCAGTCTGCTCCTGGTGGACATGCACAGAAACAGAGATACACTGGCAAGTTTCCACACATGAATTTGTTCTGTCATTTAAGCAATTACACTGATTGACCTAATGGGGCGCTATAATTACTGGTCAACAATGCATGATGTTTACGACACGACTGGTCCAGTGTTTGATGAAGCCATTGAGACATTTGGCTTTTTCGTTTTTGAAGTCAAATGGATGGTCAACCTTTTCAAACATTAGGTCATTACTGCTTAAATTGAATTATTCTGTTATAGTTTTATTCAATAATTGTTTTTTTTAATTATTTATCAATGGGGAAAAAAGGCAAAAATGTTCGTGCATCAAGCTTCTCAAAGTTTAGGATTGCGTTTAACATTTTTCTATATTTAAAGATGCAATATGACATTTCATATTTGGGTCTTGGATGTTGTGTTTGGCATTTTTAATTGATAATGAACACAAGCATTAGTTACAACCTGCCTTGGAAGATTGATGTATAGACATATAGTTTACTGCATCAAATGTGGGGCTGATTTTAGTTTGAATAATTGGAATGATCTTCTCAATTTGTTTTGATTTGGATAAAAATAATAATATCTGCACATAAACTTCGAACAGAATATTGAATAGAATCTTTTATTTTCATTATACAGGTACAATGAGATGAGTAGAGCTACTCCTGTTTTAAGGTGCCATCAAAAATGCAAAAAACAAGAGACGTACGACATTCAGGAGAACAACAACAACAAGCATTCATACTTCAATATGCAGATACATTTTTACAAGGGATTAATGTTTTGCCTTATAATTAAAACTCCATCCCTTTGCAGTTCAGTCACAGTTCAGCTGATTCATTTGCCATCCAAAGACCTCTCCACTTACATATGATCACATATTGATTGAGCAGCTGGATGAAGGTCCAGGTTTCGCTCTTCCTCCTGACCACACGTCTTCCTCTTGGCATCAGACTCATCATGTTAGCGACCCGTTGACCTGCGAGGCTCCCGCTCGCTGCTTATTGGGCTTGACACTGCTCGATGGTGACAAGGCTAATTGTCAACATCTGGAAAGTGCTTGCCATCCCTCAGCCCCGCGCAGAATGAAACCAGTGATCTGTCATAACGAGTCAGAGGAAATTAGCATCAGTCCAACGTGGAGAGGGGGGTCTTCCTGCCAACATTATCTGAGGGTTTGTGAGGAGGGGGAGGAGGGTAAACGCCTGTTAGAGGAGTAATATCAGGTCAAAGAGATTTACATGAATGTGTTTCCCTACACAGTCACCTTCAATACTGCTTCTCTGCTATTATCACTTCTAGCGCTACAATGACTAGTAGCGCGATCTATATGTTGATTTTACAG
The DNA here is from genome assembly GCF_902827175.1 of Gymnodraco acuticeps. Lineage (NCBI taxonomy): Eukaryota > Metazoa > Chordata > Actinopteri > Perciformes > Bathydraconidae > Gymnodraco > Gymnodraco acuticeps. Next base: position 97,278 of record NW_022990142.1, on the reverse strand, counting down.
GATTTGTTTAGAGGGGATATAAGATGATTAAATGAGGGTGTATAATGAATCTTTTTTTTAGTATACTACAGATATTTGTACAACTGTTACTGCTTCAAATAGCTGCTAGTTGTACAACCTTTACTACTTGTTCTACCAGATCTACTACTCGTCCGAGTTCTGCTATAATAAATAATTATGAAGTTACTATTTCTATTTCCATCTAAAAAAGAAAATAAGTCACATTTTCATTGTTTGTGCAAACCTCGCAGTAAATACTGTTTTCAGCCTCTCAAATTCAAGGATTTACCATTTGTTTTCTGTTTTATATCATATTAAACTGAATAAGAGTAGTTTTTGGACTGATGAGACATTGAAGGACATTACCTTGGACTTTGAGAGACTGGAATATATAACCATCAGATGTGGAAAATAATTGTGAGTTATAGTTTGCTAAAAAAGCACACAAATCCACCACCAGTACTACAACTAAATGTTTAATAATAATATGCATTTACCACTTTTGAAAGGTACAAGTTGAAAGTATCCCGTATACGTGCTGCAGAAAGTGGCAGCAGCAGTGAAAGCGGTTGGACGTCAGCTTGTAATTCAGACTTGCAAGAGCCCGAGGCAGGACCCTCCAAAGTCCAGGCTCAAGAGAAGTAAAGGGTGTTAGCGGGCTCTGACTTTACATCGAGCTCTAAGAGAAGCTCAGGCCAGCAGCCAGCACTGAGATCACTCTTTTGAACCTGATTTATGGACTCATTTTTATAAGCTTTTTGTAGCTGTTAGCCTTTTGTTCATATTCTGTCATATTGTGGTGTCTTTTTATGGCCCTGTCGTCATTTATATTACGCGCATAATGTATTTGACTGTTTTACGAGTCATACTTGAACCCCTTTGTAACTGAAATGTAAAAACAGGGATTTCTAAAAAAAAAAAACTCATGAAATGCATTTTAATAAAAAGCATCAAACGAGCCCATGTCCAATAAAGGGAATACTTGCCCTGCACCGCTGACTTCAATTCTCAAAAACACAATGTTCTGTTTCATCTTGTATCACAGGAAGACCTGCGCGGTCACAATATCTTTGTGTTATCAGAATGAATCGTTATTGAATTTATGCAAAAAATAAATAAAAAAGCAGCCGCACAAGAGCATAACGTGGATAAAGGACATTTACTGGGTTATTAAATAATGCCCAAACTGAAATAACAGATGGTTATGTTTAGAGACAGAGGAACACCTGGAGTGACATTCATTTACATGCCGCATATTCTACTTTTTAAGAAAACGATGTGTTCATTAACCCTGAGAAAGTTCTGTCTAACCGTTGCATTGTTTTTGTCCTTTAACAGGAAAGTGACAGTTTGTGGTGGGACGCCTTCGCTACAGAGTTTTTTGAAGAAGACGCCACCCTAACGCTATCGTTCTGCCTCGAGGATGGACCAAAGAGATACAGTAAGTCTCCTACAATATTTCAGCAAACCACCACTAATACAATTATATGTTTTAAAGAAAAGTCTATTTGTTCAGTTTAAATCTGGTTTCATTTGGCTCTGTTGGACTTCATCTAAAAGGGAAAAAACCACTTTATTCTGGTTTGTGTCTATGGCGGTTTGTTCAGCACAACCTCTTTTTCAACTGCTTTTCAAGTTGAACAAGCTTCGAAAATGTTTGGTATGAAAAGATGTGTTCAGTCTTTTACCCCTGCAGAGGTGGTTATGATTTCAATATGGGTTATTTGTCTTTTTGTCTCTTTGTTAGAACTACTACTGAAAAAGTACTCGCACTATCTTCATGAAACTTGGTGGGAGAGTGTAACAGCACCCCAGGTGTCCTTCTAGCTTGTTGTATTATAGCATTATATGTTACAAACGCTCAAAATCACATATTATTGAAAGTGTTTTCAACCAGTAACCTCCATGTCTGTCAGTACCAAGTTATTTGGATAAGACTACAGCAGAAGTTTAATGGCAGAGAGGGACAATTGTTGTTAAATTGCAAGCTGGTTTTAACATTATTCAGACTCAGCTCTCTGAACTAAAGCTTCTTTTAAATGTTGATAAAACCAAGGTAATGCTCTTTTCAAAAGCTAAAAAGACACCAGAGCCTGTCGTAGATATTGTAACTACGCAAGGAATACAAATTGAAGTGGTTACCTGTTACAAATACCTTGGTATCTGGCTTGATGATTGTCTCACTTTTAAATGTCATGTCAATAACCTGCTTAAAAAGCTGAGGGTTAGGCTAGGTTTCTTCTACAGAAATAAGTCCTGTTTCTCGCTTGAGGCCAGGAAAAGGCTAGTCACTGTGACCTTTTTACCTGTGCTGGACTATGGTGATCTGATCTATATGAATGCACCTGCCAATTGCCTGCTCAAGTTAGATGCTGCGTATCACAGCGCACTGAGATTTGTGACAAACTGTAAAGTATTAACCCATCACTGTACCCTGTATGCAAGGGCTGGTTTGCCTTCGCTAACTGTACGGAGGCTCAGTCACTGGTACATTTTTATATATAAAGCCATGTTAGGGAAACTTCCATCCTACATCTGCTCCCTGATCTCACGGCGAATTGTAAGTGACTACTGCCTGAGATCGCATGCTGTAGTTTCATTAAATGTGCCAACTGCTAGGACTGTCTTAGGGAAGATAGCTTTTAGATGCGCAGCTCCTCTGTCTTGGAATAGTCTGCAATTGAAATGGAAACTGAACAATCTGGTGCCACTAAATGTTTTTAAAGCTCGGTTGGATGCTACTCAATCGGAAGCTGTTGGTACCTGTTTATGTGGGTAGTTATGTAAATTGTAAACCCTGTAATGATGCTGAATGATGTTCTTTTTGTTGTTCTGTTTATGTTTTCATGTGGAACCTACTTGATCAGGTCTCCCTTGAAAAAGAGATCAATGATCTCAATGGGATACACCTGGATAAATAAAGGTTTGAAATGAAATGAAAACAAACCACATTTTTTTCCCCACTTAAACCAGTTTAGGCCCCATTTACACGGGAACGCAAATGCAAACGAACCAAATTCGATATCAAAAAAGTCTTCCGTTCACACGGATACGGCTCAATAAACGTGTCCCTTCACACGAGACCGCTCGACCCGCTGGAGACGCTGTAGTACATATGCCGGGCCTGTAAGTGGCGCTGTACTTCCGCCACAAAATACACCAAAAGCAGCGAAGAAGACCCCCGAGCATGGTTGCCATGGTTGCCTGGTTGCCCTTCTGTTTATTCTCCGCGGTGGATTTAGCATCATGTAGTTCATGTAGTTCTCCATGTCCACTTGTTGCTGATGGTTGTGGTAGAGGAGCTGTAGATTTTGCACTAACATCTGTAGCATGGTCAGTAGCTACTGACAGTAGCTACTGACCATGCTACAGCAGTGAGCAGCAGAGGTGGGGAGAGGCGGGGCTATGGCTTCATCGTTATCAGGAAAATTATCATATAGGACGTGCACACTGATCCGTTTGGCCCCCCAGAGCATTCTGTCCGCAGATCTATCCACCTTGGCACCCGTTATCGTTTGCAGGGGCCGTTTCTGCGTTTCCGTTACGGCCTCGTGTGAACGAACGGGCTATACGAAAGAGAAAAGTAGCGGATACAACCAGTTTTGTTCCTGTGTAAACAGCACCTTAGTCTTCTTCCACATAAGGTTATTGACTTACTGAATTGTCCTGAAATGTCTTTTAACACCTCTAAGAAAAAGGGTGTGAGCCTGAAAGGAAAGATCTGTACCACTGAGTGTAACATTTCCTCTTCTCTAAGTCAGAACATTGGCACCTCTCCCTCTTCTAACAAAAGTTTTCTCTCTGAATGTGATTGCTGAACATTGATGCAACATCACATGTAACTACTGGTAACCTCTTTCTGACAGTTTCATCAAAGGCCTCTATTGTGCCCCCTGCTTTTGTATATAAAGATGTAAATGTAAACCACAGTTTTGAACACAGTTATGAAAATGGGTAAATTCTTGGGTATTTCTGTATTGAAACGCTTCACAAAACATGCTCTTTTGTGCAAGATCATAATGGTGATTCTTTGGGAAAGTGAGTTGCTATCTTGGCCCCTTTTTCCGAAGAGGAGAGCGGTACAAACTGATACCATAGTTGTATTGTAAATGTTTTATATCCAATAGAGTTGTGAAGTTGAAGAGGTATTGTCGGGCTTCCAGGAATCCAGATGCTGTGTTATTTTTCTTAAGATACACAGTGTTAGTTAGTTAGTTGGCTTTTTGAGAAATTCAAGGCTTGGATCTATCCTTGTTGAATCATCAGAAAGAAGAACAGCTGATGCGTTACCGTATATGTGGTACTTCGTCAAAATACCAGACTGTATATTTTTAAATATAAAAAAAAAACTCATTTCGGTGACAAACAACCGATCCTGGTCTCTCATCTCAAAATGAAGGTTTGCACATAAAACATGATCAAACATTCAGCTGTCATACGCCTTAAATGAATATTGTTGTTTTTACATTTCTGTTTGTGTTTACATTAAACAAACGAGAAATGGCTTGTTAGATAGTATTGTTAAAAAGTGCAATACTTAACGCACGGACATAGGTGGCGTTGATCTATTCCAATAACTCTTGGAAATAAGTAACTATTGCTTTAAGTGTAACTCTTACTCTAAGATATCTGATCTCCTCATAGGCTCCTGTTTCGTGTTTTTCATTTTATTTTAACAGGGTGCCGGGCTCTGAGTTTCAGAAAATGCCCTTCACACTCTATTCTGTGAAATAAAAACTAAAGTTAGGAACATTAAGAATACAGCCACAGTGTATGGTGTTCAGTGGAGAGTAGTTATTGCGTTTGGGATATTGTCCCCTTCATCTCATCTGCATAGGTTTGTCTTTTGATATCTGAAACATATTGAATATCACACAGACACAGATAAGGACGTGGTGCTCTGAAATGAGAAGGTGTGTGTGTGTGTGTGTGTGTGTGTGTGTGTGTGTGTGTGTGTGTGTGTGTGTGTATATGTGTGTGTGTCTATGTTTGTGTGTGTGTGTGGGATGGCTGATGTATATGTGTGATTCAGCTCAGTCATGGGGAGGAAAGAGAGAGAGAGAGAGAGAGAGAGAGAGAGAGAGAGAGAGAGAGAGAGAGGAGAGAGAGAGAGAGAGAGAGAGAGAGAGAGAGAAGAAGAGAGAGAGAGAGCGATATACTCGACGCTATCTATCGAGCTCTCTCGTATCTCGCCGCTCTCTCTCTGCTATCGTCATCTCTATCCTCTCTCTCCTCCGATTCTCTCTCTCTATCTGCCTGCGCTCTCCGCTCCTACCCTTATTGTTTTTGAGCCGGGCCCCGGTTTGCTTTTCGAATGTAAAAATAAAAATCCCCAGTAGTGTAGAGACGGCAACCCTGTTCCCCCGGGAACGGGAGGTTTAACACCATGGCGATGATGACTCACCGTCAGTCGCAAGCCTTCCTCGATTCACATTCAGGTGCGCTAAGTTACACACGAACGCATCATCCAGGAAAAATATGTGCGTACAGACTCCGAAGTAAACCTAAGAATGACGCCCTGTGAAAGTGATGATGCGTCACATAAATAGACCCTTACAATGTGTCATACAGAAAGTGATTGTTGTATGACTTTCAGTAATGTTGTTGCTTTAAGCTTCTGCTACAGAACAACATAGAATGATTCACAGGAAGAAAGACTTCAGGGTCTTTATCAAGGTTACTTTAAAGTTTCTAGAGAGATTAGCCTGTTGGATAACTGAGCGACACAAAATCATCCACAGTCCACTGGCTGCATATTAGAAGTGAGAGCATTAGGAATATTACACAAAACCATTGTTATGACACGTGTAACTAGTTTGACTTGTTTTAATGTCTAATGATGGTTGGAAAAACTCAACTATACTGTTAATACTACGTTAATTATGTTACTGTTTTCTAAAAGAGAAAATATATGAGTTGGCATTTGTTTAAAGAAAATGAAATGTAAATAATGGAAACAAAACCCAGGCTGCCATATTCATCCAAAGATATTCAATGTACTCTCATAGGAAATCGCACAAGTTAGAAAGTGTTGATGACAACCTATTTGCTATTTTCTAACTGCAAATCAGCATAAAGAGTTACCCTTATGCACGTTTCATTTGTGCGTGTGCGTTGTGTTTAATATATTCAACACAACCGCATGCAGTGTTACTTTTTCACTTCATAAGGCAAACAGATTAAAATGCTTATTTCACTATCTACTCATAGCTAAATGAATGTACCACAGCCTAAATCTGTGAATTAAAAAGAAAATAGTTATGATAAGAACAAAATAGAACTTGTAAGTACATGTAAATTGAATTCTATGCAGCAAAGTCTGCCAGTTGGTTTAGCAGGCTGGCAAATGTGTAAATAAATACGATATTCAAATTATTCATGATAAGCTGAGGATTTTTGTACATTGCAATATTAAACTATGAACATGGTGCATGCAGACGAATAATGTATGTAAATGCTAATATACTAATATGTGGCTCAGCATTTTATCAGAGACAGGTATTTTATTAGTTTTTTTAGGTACAACTCTACTTTTTCTCTCTGAGGTTTCGTCCTCACCTTTTTCTATAACACAGAATCGTTCTTGTGGCACGGATATTTCCTCCCTGTGTGTTATCAGGGGGCTTTAGACTCCCACTGTATCCCTTTGTTTTTCGTCCAGAAATGTAAGCTCACTCTGCTCATTGTTAGTCGCTCCGTACAAAAGCATCAGCTAACTGCCGAACATATGAAATGTAAATGTGACCGCCGGTGGCCTTAAGCTGAAATAATCTTTGCTTGCAGCCCTGGGAAAAAGCACGTATACATATGTAGTTATCGCCACGCAGGTCAGAACACACTGACCAGTGGTGTGTGTGTGTGTGTGTGTGTGTGTGTGTGTGTGTGTGTGTGTGTGTGTGTGTGTGTGTGTGTGTGTGTGTGTGTGTGTGTGTGTGTGTGTGTGTGTGTGTGTGTGTGTGTGTGTGTGTGTGTGTGTGTGTGTGTGTGTGTGTGTGTGTGTGTGTGTGTGTGTGTGTGTGTGTGTGTGTGTGTGTGTCCAAAAGAGTTACGAAAGGTTGTTACGTCTTCCAGTGGAACAAAGTATCCTTAGAACGTTTTTACTAAGGAGAACAAAATGTTTAAAACAAATCAAATAAAAAGTATGCAGCAGTGTGGATTGAAGTTGTGACTCCCAAGACTAAAGTGCTGTTGTGTAAAAAAATCATTGTTTTATATTATAGAGCTTATTTTTGCTCCACTGTAGTTGTGACTCCCACACACACACACACACACACACACACACACACACACACACACACACACACGCATTTCTGAACTAAAGAGAAAATGATTAGACTATCTTTAAGTAAAAACATACTAAGAAAATCACAAGAGAAAGCATTTATAACTGTGTTGTAAAGTATAGCTAAAACATTTATTTGAGGTAATTTCTGTAGTCCTTTATTTACTATTCCTCCTAAACATTCATAATGTATTCTTTTTTCCATGGAGAAGCTTTCCGCACGATGGGGAGTGTTACAAATCCGATCCTTGTTGACGCTGAATTATATATTCTGAATCCTACAGTATAGCTTATATGATAATTACCAGGAAACAATCATTTCACTCCAGTCTGAGGTGCACTAATTTCATAACGTTCAGCAGAGGAAAAATAAGAAAAGCCAATTTACCTAATCTTTTTTTATTTTATAGCGCATGGACGTGTGTTACGGTGTAACTCGTCTCCAGCTGGTGTTCATTGCGGCCTCTCCGAGGAAATATTGGAAATGCCTGCTTGTTAATTGTTTGAGGACAAACACTAATGCATTTGTTTCCTCCATGAGCGTCCAATTCTTTATGCTGGAATCAGAACCTTAACGAGGGCGGAATAATTAGTGGATGGAGAGAAAGCTCATCGTCAACATTAAGTCATTTATCAAGGAAAGAAATCCAAACAATTAGTCCATCATTCTTCTCATGATGTGGACATGTAATGCTTTTCTTATTTGAATATTTTTTGGTGATTTATAGGGAACCTATATGTTAATTTTCATTTGTATGTTGTGCTTCTACTGTGACATGTCTCCATGCTTTAATGTTCAAAAAGCTCTTTATTTTTCTCATGCTGCCTGTGCTGCAGCACCTCTTTTCACCCTCTGTCTGAAACCAGAGCCCAGTCTGCTCTGATTGGCTAGCTGGCCGGCTCTGTTGTGATTGGTCAACCGCTTAGAGATGTCCCGCCCCTCACGTACAATGTGTTGGAGCGCTGGCCAATAGAAATGTGAGATAAATGTGCAGAGTGTTACATAGTGATGTCACTATGTTAAATAACTAAACAATGGAGTCCATGTGGTTTTAGGCAGGGGGGGAGTGTAGGTAGAGAAACTCCCCATAGCCTGAAATGTTGGAATGTAGTCTTTGCAGACCATTAACATGCACAAAGACATGAAACACAGTACAGGAAAGGGCAAACCCCAAAAAGCTAGGATAGGGCCGCTTTAAAAGAGCAACCTTATTGGAACAATCCTGTTTTCCTGACCCACAAAATCTAGGTCCTACTCTTGCTTTAAACCATGATCAATCCACCTGACTGTGGCTTTAGACTGCATCTCATTTAGTGCTTAGAAAAAAGAGTCGATGAAACGTCTATCTAATAGTTGGCTTAGTTAGTTTTGTGTTTACATCAATGAAGCTTGGTGCTCAACCGTCAACATTGCCAAACAATGTCTCCCTGTTGTCCAAATGGTTATATTAGGATATCTGTTATATTTCATATTGGTCTATCTCGTTCTTGGTGCTGTTAATATTCCTCCAAATGCAAATTGGGAAAAATGTGCTCTAGTCATGGACCAGCCTTCTGTTTTGTTCCATTTTGTCTTTTTCATGTTTTTCTTGAGTAGCACAAATGAACAACTTAATTTCGTTGTGCAGCCCTGTGTTGCAGAATCACAATAAATAGTCATTGAACACATTCCTATAAATGTTAAACTCAACTATTGTGCAAAAACAGCAATTATTTACTGATTCTGCCTTCTGAAACAGGACGATTTCACTACTCTCTCTTTTCAAAGTCATGGTAAACTGAATATCTTAGCATTTTTTTTACTTCCCCTTGGGCTATTATTTATCAATATATATTCAACAGATGAACTTCCTTGCTAGACCTGCTACCTTTCACTTAAACGTAAGGTATTAATGGATACTGTGGCTAGTTTAACCCTAAATCTAACAGTACATTTGCTTTTCTACCAGCATTACATTATTACATTGCATTTAGCTGACGCTTTTATCCAAAGCGACTTACAATAAGTGCGTTCGACCAACAAAATACAAACTTGAAGAAAACAGAATCATATAAGTACATCAGGTTTCATAGAGCAAAAACATTTCAAGTGCTACTCAACTGGCTTTAGATAAGCCAGTCCTTTATTAGCATATAAGTGCTTTGTTAATAGTTCTATCGCTCGAAGTGGAGTCGAAAGAGATGAGTTTTCAGTCTGCGCCGGAAGATGTGCAAGCTAGAGACTTAAAACCTTCAAATAGCATTTTGGTGAAGAGTCTTAAAGAGACAGAGCATGTGGCTGTTGTCTGAATAATTCCCACCGCTTACTAAAAAGCAAACTACACCATAGTGTGAGTTGTGTCTAATTGTAATCTACATACCAGTAACAATAACCCTGTCAGAGGTCGACGTAAGCATCCAGACAGATTGCATTGTTTATTTCTTCGTCTTGTTCTTCCAAAGATTTGAAGAGCACCAAATGTGAGCGCTGGGTTTTAGTATCTGGTATGTCATAATATTTTATGGCGTCTTTGGAAATAAAACGTATTAAAGCCCTGTATTGCTATGGCAGTATATTGCTTTGACCAAAGTTAATATTTTTTATGTTAGCATCGTGTCCCAGCTTTGCTCTGAGAGTGTTTTGGTGCGTTTTTTTGTGTTCCCCTGTACGGGTGTGAAATAATTCTCCATCAGTGCAGGCCAATTATTATTTTCTGCACCGAATATTCAGAAACAATCTAATTATACCCCCAATTGCCATGGCCCTAGCACTCGCCCCAGTACCTTGTCTGGCTCTGCAATCTATGAGGCATCTGATGAAAGCTGCACTCTGTGATGCAATCAAAGAGCAAGGCTCATTTTAGAAGTATACGTTCAAACAAGAGAGGGAAAACTCTGCATGTTTAGTGGGCTGATTCAGGGCAAACTACGAAAGTATTCACAACACATTTACAATTCATCTAGTTATTCTTACATTGCAGCACGCAATAATTGCAGCGATAAAATGACCACAGCTAATCATCGTTAAGCAAGCATGAGGACATAATGAGCAGGAAGAAAACTCAGGGAAACAGCTTTAATACGTGCGAAGGGGTGAAGAAAACAGCCTCTGCCGTGAAGTAAGCTTAACAAGGGACTCACTTTGTGCTTTGAATTAAAACCGCAATTATATTTTATTTATTTACTAAGGACAGCCTTGCAAATAAAAACAACATAATACTTTATCAGTTTTAGGAAGTCGTTTAGTCTGATTGTATGTGACAATATTCTTTCTTTAACTTCAGTAAAACATCACTTGTTTACAGATTCAAGCAAAAGACACATGTCAGCGGTATACTCTGCAGTGAAACAGGATTCACAAAATAAATGTGGCATTACAGAAAGTTAAATGCACGAAACGAGGCTAGAAATCCACACAAAGCTGCAGGGTTGCCTGACATTTGTTTGTCGTTGCATCAGTGCAAAAATAAATGACCCTTTTCACATTACAAGCGTATTCATTTGACTTTAAAAGGGCTCTTATTGTGGCTGTGATTTGGAGATACAACGATTGGTTGTCATTTATAAAAACAAGCACCAAATATTTTGATAATTCAATAATCCTTACATTTGACAGAAAATGCGGTTTTCATATGGAGATTTTGTCAATTTAAATCATATTAAACTGAATATCGTTAGGTTTTTCTTTGTTGAACAAAACATTTAAGACATCAAAAAGTACTTTGAGAAACTGGGATGGACATTTTTCACTATTTTCTTTGACTATTTTTTAGATTATTCTAGAAAACAATTGGTTGATTTATCGATAATGATGATAATTGTTGGCTGCAGCCCTGCTTTAACTCGTTTTGTAAGTCCCCAGTTCGTAATAAGATACACCACAAAGCTTTAGCCCATTACTACAGGCAACATAATGATATTGATCCAGTGTGTTTATGATATTAATGTTAATGGCCAGTGTGAGTCAAGACCTCTACATACATTAATGACATTACCAGCCAGCATTAAACCCAACCTCGACCCTAAACATGAACTAAAAGATGTTTACAGACAGAGTCGATGCAGTGTGAAAGAATGGAGATAGAAGGATACGTCTGTGATGTGACTCGCTTTCTGTTGAATAAAAGATTGACAGCGGAGTGCCGGGAAAGGCTTGTTGGAGGGAGGCTGTGTTATTGAATAGGGTGGAGGGAATGAAAAGGAAGAGAGGTGGAGTCCCAAATGAAGGTATGGGAGTGGTGCAGTGTGTGTGTGTGTGTGTGTGTGTGTGTGTGTGTGTGTGTGTGTGTGTGTGTGTGTGTGTGTATATATTTATGCCTCTGTATTGTGTGTGTGTGAGTGAATGTGTGTTGGTTTGGGGGACGTTGATGCTTCTGTGGAGGGGGTTGTTTAGAAAGGAGGAGGAGGTGGTGGAGGCCTCTTTACAGAGAGATGGATAGCATGGATGTAAGGTGTGGAGCGGTGATTGGCAGGCGGTGTGATGCGGCCGCGGCTCAGCTGCAGCGCTGAGATGTCGGCTGCTGCTGCTGATTGACAATCGGAGCCGAAGCCTGGGAACCTCAGCGCTGGATCCTCTGCAGACAGACCAGACATTATAGATTTATACTGATATATATGTAGCCACAACATTTCACTCTGTTCCTGGATAGTTCCACACTGCCATCTATTGTAAACGGTGCACGTGGTGTTTTCATGATATTTCTGTAAGGTGTGCTAATCAAGCTTTTACGTGTGGAGGTAATATGAGTATAGAAAGGCAGAGAGAATAAAAGACAGAGAAACAAACGATGAGTCATAAGGAAAGTCATGTGGAAATCTATTTAATGTATGTGAGAAGGTAAATAATGTACATGGCAAGCTATATCTGGGAAACAAACATCTAGTGTCATCCTTCAGATCAGTTCAAGCCAAATGCTAACTATGAAACTAATGTCCTCATAGTTGATATATTTTCACATTTTCTTTATGAATAAATTAATTATTTTGTTTATAAAATGGAAAAAACAACTGTGTAAAATGCCCTTTACTACTTTCCAGAGCCAAAGGTTGCTTGTGTTGTTTACGACAATCCCAAAACTCAAATATATTACAATTAAAAATACAAGAAATGTCTTCATCCTTAAATTTGAGAAACTAAAATATGCTAATTCAGCATTTTTCCTAATAATATTTTCAAATAACTGACCAGATGAATACATTTTTAAAATCAGTATTTTAGGTCAATTAACTCATCATTGAGTCATCAAACCTTAACCTTAAACCTTTGTTAGATTGCAGCTGTCATTGATTTCTCAATGTGTGTTGTATAACACCGGACCCTATTCAAGCGGAAACCTTGAGTTATTTGATTCTTTAAAACCAGGAAAGATACAGAAGTGTTTAGAGATGCTGATTGGAGGTCAGGCGATGTGTTTCTCTTCATCCTGGTGTCCACAAAGCTGCTTTTTAATAAGTTAATGCTTTTCTCCTTTGCTGGGCGACCTAAGTTTTGTGTCTCTAACCCTTGTGTTATGATACGTTGTGCTCTGGCCGCGGTTTGTGAATGTGAATACATCTTTGTGAAGCTCACTCTCGCCGCACCCAGGAGTTGATGATTAGGCTGTGTGCTCATTTGATTCTCTGGTAACACAAAAAAAGTCTTTGTCTGTCTCTGTCTTTTTGACCTGAAAGTCCACCCCTTTTTTGTCTGTCTGCTCCTTTAGGATTTCTAACCATTACTGCCTTCTCCCGCTGATCCACAATCCCAGTCCTGCTTGCAACGATGCTTTCTTCTTCTGCACCACCCTTCAGCAAAAACAAAATACATGTAGCCCTAATATATGCTTTCTAAAACTGAATGAATGCCATAACAGCTCACAACTAATTAAAACAACTCCATTTAGAAGACATGAGCTAAAAATAAACCTGATTACATGCCTTTAAATCTTAAAAACAAACTCAAAAAGCTTCAGTTTGACACATTGCGACATAAAAGTGGATAGAAAAATGATGGATCTTGTCTCTGTGTCTCTGATAGTTTATGTTGTTTTTCCAAACGCAACAAACACGATGCTGGAAGGTCAGAGCAGCAGCGTTTCTATTTACAGATGTGATTTAAATCAGAGATTGCAAGTTCATTTAATGATATTGATGTTTAAAGACATTTCACGGTAACCAAGTACAAATGAATCTACATTGGTAGGCACACTAAAACTATTTTCAATTGAATGAAAATATGAATGTAAATGATGATTTGATTCTTCTGTTATGATGCTTTGATGGATTTACAAGATACCACAAGTCAATATAATCCAAATGGAGAAAACAGTTCTTATTTGAACATGTTGACATTATATTAACTTAACTAACATTTATAGATTTTGAGACGTTCACACAACATTATTATAACAACGTTAACCAGCAAGAGAAAGCCAAGTAAAAATGAATAAACAAGCCAACTTTAAGACGTAAAATATATTTGACTGGGTTTACTGTAAGACTTTACTTCATTCTTTAATATATGAAGATTGAAGATTCAACATATTGTCATTACGTCGTACAGGTACTATGTAACAAAATGGTTTCTCTGCATTTGACCCATCCTAGTGTTAGGAGCAGTGGGCTGCTATTATGTACGGTGTCCGGGGAGCAGTGTAGGGAACGGTGCATTGCTCAGGGGCACCTCGGTAGCTCCGGGACTTGAACTGGTGACCTTCCAGTTGCCAAGCCAAGTCCCTATGGACTTCGCCACCACCGCCCTAGATATAATATATATATATACTATTTCCTGTGTCTTGCTTACAGTACAAACATATTCCACCGACCACATACTGTACATCCAAATCCTGTATCCTCAATTTTAAGAGCAGTTTGCGTTTTGTTTGCAGTTCTTTGGTCCTGAAATGAAGCCATTAAACTAAAAAAAGTACAGTATTAAATCAAATCAAATCAAGTTTTATTTATATAGCACATTTATAAACGATTTTTGGTCGAGCCAAAGCGCTGTACATATAATAAAAATAGCCTAGAGTAGAGACACTTTGCAGCAAATACAACAGCACAGATTGTTCAGAATATCAGTATGAGAAAAACGACACCCTCTGTCCTTAAGTGTTACTAAAACATATTACGGTAATCAGTTGAAATAGCTTGTTGTGTTTTTGTTATTTTATAACACGTTTGACTGCCTCGTGTGTGTGTTGGCAAATAAGACACTGAGTTTTGCCAGTTGATTGTTCGGTCAGTGCCAGAACGTTTAGACTTTTACTATTTCTGTCTATTTTTCACCCGGCGATAAGCCCGTTATCGTTGCCTCTGTGCAACTGGCCTCCTCTCCTCTCTGTGTGAGGTTTGTGCAACCTATCAGATCGGACGCCACCACACTGAGTCAGAGTTGAGTTAGGTCATCATAGTGTTGGCTACCTCACAGAACCTAGAAAACAGTCGAGAAAAGGATGTTTTTTTCATCACAGACGCTAGATATCCAGGGTTGAAAATAAGTAATCGATCTCTTACTGTGTGCTGGCAATTTGTGAGTGTGGCACCAACAATTATCAGAAGGAATGGCCTGATTCCCATGACAACTCTTTATCAAGTTGTTATAAATGCATTTGGAAAACAAAATAAAGGAGACACATGCTTTCCTCCCTTTGGTTTACTCTCCCATCTTTTTCCTACTTGCTCGTAACATTTACTGCTTGTAAACTATTAAATAGTTATCATGAGGGCTTAACCATGACATTACAAAAACATAATGCACAGTTGTATAGTATTATCTCAACCATAAGTGCGTTCATTATCAATAATTAAATGTATTTTGCTGAGTAATACGAGTATAGTAAACCTTTTATGAATATGAATATTTCAAATGAATCACATTCCTTTAAAACCCTCCTATTGTCTTCGTTTCCCCCCCTTACTTTGGTGTTCGCTGTCAAATTTGACCGGTCCTGTTTTAACTGATATTACATTAACACAAAAACCATGAATCATCACCAAATGTCATTTAACACACTTTCAAACTGTACATATTGTATCAGACTACTGGTACATGAAAAACTGCAGTAAATATACAAAGAATAGACACTGAACATGTATTGCGTGTGCCAGGTGTGATCCATGTGGGGGGATGGGCACATAAGAGCGTGTGTGTGTGTGTGTGTGTGTGTGTGTGTGTGTGTGTGTGTGTGTGTGTGTGTGTGTGTGTGTGTGTGTGTGTGTGTGTGTGTGTGTGTGTGTGTGTGTTTTATCTGATCCGGATGGTTACTAATTCCTTTTCTTTATGGCGGTCGACCGGGAACACCATGGGTGTTACAAAGTTGACTAAATCATCCAAAATGCAATGAAAGTGGTGATCAGCAATTTCAGATGTTCAAATGTCTACTGTGAAGGATATCATGAAGCCTTAATGCAATCGAATGTAAAACAAAAAAGTTATGATTGATGAAAGTAGTACATCGGTCAGATTTGACCCGAAGACAACAGGAGGGTTAAGCATGCAGCATTTGTGAAATCCTTCTGACTCTGCTATGTGGAAAATACTTTTTTAATATATGATTGCGCTGTAACTTTAAGCCTGAAATCAGGGATGAAACTGAATAAACGATGCAATTAAAATAAGAAGGAATCACCATCAAAGAGCTGAAGAAGGCATGAGACATAAGTTCAACTTTATGACCTTATTATTCTCTTCTCCAAATCAACATTTTGCAGCCATGTCAGTCAATAATAGAAGCCAAAATTGATTTGAATCCAAATTTGGATTTCTGTTATTCTCCAGGCGATCTGTTAACGCAGCATGTGTGAATCTGTGGGTGTAGACTCTGTGTTTTATCTGAGAGTCTGATGGAAATATACAGCAGCGGGTGTGAGCAGTGGCTTCTTGCACTGTTTGACCAGAGAAGAAAGAGATAGTCCTTTTAAAGACATAATGTGGTTCTTCTGAGGCGGCCGGCAATCGTAGCCTTTTCGTTCTAAAATAATATCCAGCAATATCTGAAATAATTGACGCCTACTCATCTCATGCACAAAAAAGCCTGCTGGCATGAAAGTAAAGCACATTAGGAGGTACCTGCAATTCATTTTTGACAAAACAACACAGAGGACTCTGCTTGAAAATGATTATTGTTTGCCGTTGTTATTTTCTTGTGTGTCATTACTTTACTCGCACTTTAGTTTATTGAGTGCTGTCAACAAAGAATGACAAACAAAACATTACAAGAACAGACCTTTTCTTTAGCAGTAGCGCCTGAGTTTCAAATCATGTGTGCCAAAAAGTATGAGAATAAGAGAGCATTGTGCATGTTACGTTTTTCAAGTTCTGCATGTATCTAGAGGGGACTTGAACCCGACCCAGTTTTTATAGCAATAATATCCGAGAGGTCCTTTCCTTATTGGGATTATGGGCATGACAGTCAAGCAGTTAGCTATGATGTTTAGCTGCTGGCAGGAGGGCCCATAATTTACCATAAAAGATGTCTTAAGTGTCCTGGACTTTCAACAATACATGACTAATGGCTCAAAACTTTCTTCACAGTGAGTTCAGAATTTGAAAACAAATTAGCTCTTCAGTTACCAAAAAAAAGCATGGGACTGGGAAGAAATGAAATATTGAAATACAACTTGCAGGGTCATCACCAGGCCAGTGCTAATATGTCTCAAATTGAATCTGTATATCTAAAGACTTTAATCTTTCATTGAATGTAGCATATCATATGCGTTGGATTTTTGGACGTCAGGAGAGACATGTAGAGTTAATTGAATATCAGTGGCTCTTACATTAGTATCATGTGTAATAGAGTCTGTTTACGGGCTATATATCAGTCAGTTTGGTCTCCATGTGGCCTGGATGAGGGTGGGAACCATTGTATGTGGCTAACAGGAAGTAGAGAACAGCTATCGGAGGGCACCAGCTGTCCGTGAGGATGGGCCCGTCCCCTGGCTTCCTGTTTCTCAACACTCCTCGTGCCCCGGAGCAAAACAAAACCAGCTTCCCCTTCCAGTTTGAGAAACAATAGATTTCGCAAACAGCCATCCTCTTCTCCCTCCGTTCCTCCTTCCTCACCTTTTCTACGTCTTTTTCTCTCCATACTAAACTCTCTTTCCTTTTCTCCTCATCCTCATCATTCCTTCCCTTCTCCTCCTTCATCTCCTCCTCCATCTCTCATTAACTCCATTCTTTCCTTTATCATTTTATTTATTTAGTGTATGCATAAATACAGTAGTTTAACCAATACATGTACAGACATACAGTTATTCTACTGTATGTCTGTTGCATTGGGGTTAAGTGGGACATGCAGTTATAATGACAGCATGTACTAAGCCTTTATTACTTTTTGTGGCTTTGTGTCCATTAGGATGGTTTTGAATGAACCGTTTTGCAACTTAAAAAAGGTTCAACAATATATTGTGTGTAAACGGTTAAGAGGGGGGAACTAAAAGTAGATTTTATAATTGATTAAGTGCTTAACAACTAGAGAGAAATAATCAAACTCTGCGTCACACAAAGTGGAAAAACGGTGACATTGTCCCATAAAAGAGAAAAATACTGCATATGGAAATGGTGAGCCTACATTTGGTAATAAAGGAAATGAACATGAAATCTCATTTAAAGTATCCAGGGAAAGTCTTCCCATGAGGTCTCTTACGGGACACATCTGCGATTTGTTATGCTTGGTGATGTTTGCTACAAATCCTAATGACAAACAGGCGGTTCATGAAAAAATAACAAGTAAAGTGCAACACGAGCTTTTAACAGTAAAACATTGCAGAAAGGTCAACAAGATGAGCTCCGAGAGAGACCGACGTTTTATTAATAATGAATAACGTTTTCATCCACACACTGGAGAGCGGGAGAAGAATTCCACCTGAAAACATGCAGTGTATACATACCACACACACTCATATGCACACATCATGCATACACACTGTGAGAATGACAGTAAGCTCACAGTGACACGCACACACACACACACACGCAGGGAAACAGTCATTGTGTATATCTGAAAATACATACCGCACCACATACCTGGGCTCAAATACAAAGAGGCAGGAAAAAAAATGCGTGTGCACATGTACAAAAACACACATACAGTGTACACACTTGGACACACACACACACTGTGCAAGGTTATTGACACATGGAGGAATCCAGTGACGTGCGGTGAGGTTCATGGCTGGTGAGGCACTGACTCTTTCAGAGTCAGATTTACAAATATTATATTCTGACCTTAATCGAAATATTCTGTTATTTTCAAAAGCTTTTTTGGTCTGATGTTTCGATTCATTTTAAACAGACCGTTCAACAAAAGGATACCCACAATCTAAATATTGGATTGTTCTTTCTTAGTAAGATCCCATTTTCATTACCAATGTGGTCTTACCTTGACTTGAAGATGAAGTCCATGCTATCCTTCTGGACAACAATCTCTATTACTTTTTTGTAAAAGTCCTCCTTATCTTCCTCTAGTTTCAAAAGTCTAGTTTGTTGTTTACGTCTACGGTCTACCGTCTCTGCGTAGAATAACAGTAGCAACAAGGACCTGTGGGCTCACTTGCGCCCCCTTCAGTGCGGCAGAGGTTATGGCTGCGTCTCCTGGTGCTTTTTTCATTGCCGTTGTACGGCGAGCCTAAATATCATATACGTGAAATAAGTTATTTAGAGACTATGGATGGTGAGGATAAATGTAATAAAGGGATCTATCTACAAACATTACATTGGTGACCTACAGTGAGATGGTAACAGGCATGCGCTTAGGGCCCGCTTTCCAGACAGTTTCTGTGAGGTGACGCATTTTGAGGTGAGGCAGAGCTCATCTGTGCCTCACCTCACCCCACAGTAACTGGCTTGAGCGCGCTCACAAAACAAGTGCCCGCGCTAAATTAGTGCCCGCGCTCCAGCAAATTACTGTGGGCTTACGTGAGGCAGAGCTCGTCCCTGCCTCACTTCTCATCGCTACCCGTAGTTGTAGCGGAGCTCGGCAAATTTGCTGATTTTGACTATAAAAAGCGATTGGAATCATAAATCACATTTACAACACAGATCAGTGGAGACATTTTATTATTATTACTATTTAGTTTTTCTTTAGTTGTTTTTCCGTTACATTGTAGTATGGCCAGTCTATGAGTATGACAGGTGAGGCTCTGCCTCCCCTGCCTCCCCTGACTGCACGTCGCTGGAGGAATCCATATTTATATATAATACAGTGGTGGAGACCCATCAGTCTCCATAGTCTATGAAAGGGCCTGCACTGCTTTACTTAAGGTATTAAATGTTTATGTGGTGCTTTTTCATCCCTCAATAACACTACTTTCCAAACACACACCCTCACAGACACCCCCCCACACATGCCCCTTTCACACCAGCGCTTTCTCAGCTCCGGCTCGGAGCTGGAGCCTGAAAAGCGCCGGTTTTTCCTGTTCACACCGCAGCGGCGCCGGCTCTTAGCTCCGGAATCCGGTTCACTTCCAGCTCCAAAAAATTGTCGGTCTAGAGACAAGAGCTTCGGAGCTGAGAGGTGGCGTCGCTTACGTCTCTCTTACGTCGAGGCGTGCAGGAAACTAAACCCACCTCCCCTGAACATGGGTCGACTGTCATGCCTGCCTACAAGCAGTAGTGCTTAAACACACTTTATAAAGTCAGGCAACACTAACCAGGCTTCGTGTGATTCTGTTTATTTGTACCTTACTCTGACCATCCGTTCACTGTTATTGATCATTGTGGAGAGAGGCAGACGTTTTGTTTTGTATTATAGAAGCTATCGAATGGAATCAATACATGGGCTGCACAGGTTGTCGTGTCCGACTATCACAAGTAGAATCATAATAAAAATACGCCGGTAAAATGTGCCTGTAGAAAACGGTTTATGGATAGCATAATAGGATAGCAATAGCAAGTAGTCAGTTTAGCTTCGGTTGCTATGCTAACATCACCCATTTTATACCAGAGAAACTTCCATAACAGCGTTGTGATGCCAAACAGCGTCAATTCAGACTGACACACATTCATTTAGGCTAAGGGGAACTGGGGATATGTATCAGCTGCTTGTGTGAGTCGGACAGTGAATACTTTAGAGCGGCCGCTGCAGTGTGAGCTAACCGGGAGCTAACGGAGGAGAATAAACTCCCGTGGAAGAGCAGGTGACAACACTGCAGCGCTAGGTAAATGCTGCAGAAACACATTAATAAACAATGAACCACGGCACTCTGGAGCAAAGTATAAGGTTGGAGAAGTCGTTATTCAATTTATTCTGGCTTCGTGTGATTAAAAGCAACACGATCATCGACCCGACGCAGTTCCCCGTTGTTGTTGTTGTTGTTGTTGTTGTTGTTGTGAGCGCCGTAATGCCGTTGGGGAGCAAATCAGCGATGTAAACGGTGACGTCATGACGCAGCAGCGGCAGCACCAGTCGGGTGCTGGGCGGTGTGAACAGAGCGGGAGCAGAAAAGGGAAACCGGAGCTGAACCAGAAAAGCTCTAGCTCGGAGCTAGAAAGGGAAAAGCGCTGGTGTGAAAGCCGCAACACTCACACACACTCACACACACATATACACACTCACAATGGCAGTAACAGTTTTCCAAATCAGATGAGAAATTCAAGTCAAAAAGAGATGAAAAATGACTTTGGCATCTTCTTTTGTATAGATCCTTTTGACAATAAATGGCACAACAATGACAAGACTTTAGCTTGTATCACTTTGTGCCATATTCTCACCGAAGTCTCAGCGGGTTCAGAGAGTTGTTTTGTAATCACAGTGTTGGTAGTTTGATCCCCAGCTCCTCCTGTCAATGTGTCGAAGTGTCCTTAAGCTGAACACCAAATTGTTTCTGGTGCAAATCGCTGCCATGGTGTGTGAACCAGAGGACTCGCCGACGCCGACGTCGGCTGTTGCGTCGCGGTGTTCTCCTGCGTCTTGGCCATGTGTCGCACGGGAACACACTGCAAAGACTTCAGTGCGTGAGTGGCAATAACTCTCCTTACCAGCAGGCGGCGGTAGTGTGTATTCGTCATTAAAAATAGGCAACAACCGGAAGACAGAGAAGAAGAACAGACTGCGTGATATAAACAACAACAAATACCGTGTGCAAACTACAGCCTGGTTATGATCCACTGCTGTCTGCCCGTCTTTGGTGCTCCACAACTACCCGAAGGGGCAAGTCTCCTGTACCGGGTGTACTGGGTTCGCAGAGAATCCCACTTCTTCCTCAGCTCTTTCTCTGAAGCACACACATAAACGATGTAAGCATTGTGGCTAGTTAGCATGTCCAATTAATATCTATATGCAGTGCCAAACTGCACAACTAGCAACAGCTAGCAACAAGATAACAACAAAACACAAGGTTGAAATAACAAATTACATTTCACGTTAACGTCACTGTACGCTGACAAACAATAAAAAGCCAACAATATCTGCTAAAGAGCTCAATTGATGAAAAAGATAATCTTACCCGAGAAACCAAGGCTGCTTCTCAGGTCGACTATTTTCATTTCCTCGCTCCTCGGTCCTCGGTCTCACCGGAAGTTGATTTGCCTGCGCCATCTTGAGTACCGTCCCATGGCTCTTATTTCTGCCGGAGGACCGAGGAGCGAGGAGCGATCATGGAGGAGCGATAACCGAGGAACCACCAGACCATCCTCCGATGAAATCCTCAGATACTCACCCCGCCCCCTTACTGTGTATCGCTCACTGATTGGACGAGGCAGTGCATGCACTGATCTGATGCTTCTTGACATGAGAGCAGAGTGAAGAAAATACATGAACCTCACGGGAGTCACTCCTCAGTTTATACTGTGTTTTGTTTCAATTCATGTATCATTTAGTTACAAATATGTGATATATCTGAACAACAAAGTGGTCAAAAATCATTTAATTCATTTTTTGGAAACATTTTCATGATCGCTTTATTCGTTTTACATTTTCATTTATTGTCATTTCCATTCAGTCAGTCATTAAGTGCTATTGAAATGTTAATTTACTACATATCCAAACAAACAAACAAAGTGTGCAATCCAATGAATGTTAATCCAACTGGGTTTTGATAGATAACATATCTCTTTTTCTTCTCTCAATTATTTTATTTATATTGTGCACTCTAATCAATATTAATCAAACTATTGTTCGTTTATACATTTTAAGAATGGCGTTTATCTTTTTTGAGAATTGGTTCTTATTTTATTTTATTTATTGGGGTCTACAACATATGATACAAATGTTTGTGTCAGTAACTGTGTACTAACAGAGGCGGGGGGGTGTGTGGAAATAACGGGGACAGAGCTGCTGTCAGACGATCAGCTGTGCAGCGTCATCACAAACGGACGTCGCTTCACGTGACGCTCCGGAGGAAAGGACGTCCCATTGCTCTTAAAACTCATTTCCCTGCTTCTCGTGGTTTCCTTGCGTCCCTCCATGCTTCCCTGGTGGGAGGGACTAAACGCAGGGAAACGACGCAAGTGAGGGAAGCAAGGATTTCATGAGAAGCAGCCCAAGTTGCGTTTCAATCTCTCGCCAGAGTCCGGTTTTCACTACTCGGTTCGAGTACCTTTTCTCTGTGATGTCGTACAGAGCTGGCCTCTCCTGGATCAATGTGATGAGCAGGTCTTCGTTTGCGTCATTCCAGATCGCCATGATGAGATGAAAATGAATATCAGTCTGTGTGTGCCTTCTTAAATCGTTTGTTTACGTCCCTCACTTCCGTTTCGCTTCTCATGCACTGATTCGCTAGCTGAACAGCCAATCAGAGTGATTGTTTGGTCCGACTGCCAGACCCGATGCATGGCCGATTCAACATGTTGAATCGGCCATGCATCGGGACAGGCAGTCCAAATAAGGCGTGTCACGGTCGACGGTGCGGGACACACCAAATTGAGTTTGGGCGACAGGACACGCTTCGTCTCCCGACTTACGAAAACAGCCGAAATCGGCCTGGTGTGTCAGGGCCTTTAAAGGGGACCTAACATGCAAAATGCACTTTTGTACGTCTTTTATACATGAATATGTGTCCCCAGTGTGTCAGAAAACACAACCCTCTCTCTTTTCCTCCATACCCAAATCTCTAAAAACGGGGCTGCAACGGATCTGATCCAGACTGATACAGATTTGAAATTGTTCTGACGTCAGGAACGAGGAGCTCCGCCTATATGGGCAACTCTCCACCTATCAGGGGAATGAGAGGTTGCGTGGCATGGTAACAGCATGGTAACAGCATGGGGGCCGTGGTCAGCTGCAGCTCATTTGCCACAGAATCAGCCCTTGTGAAGACAGGGCTGGAATAGAGCAAATAGAGCGAAATGAGGCATGGCTAAAATGCATGATCTGTTTGGTATTTTGAAAAAAAAACTTCACAGACATGTTTTATATAGGTATGGCCCTACAATATATTATTAAAATATAGTATGATGGGTCCACGTTAAATGAAAAGGCTACATACATGCACTCAATTCATCATTTGCAGTGTATAACTGATTGGACATTGACACATGGATCTCCTGAAGTGCACTGGCAATGTGTTGTACCAATAACGGAGTTAATGTCATGATCTTATATGAGCAGTACTCCCAACCTTTTTGGCGTGGGAGTCTCCAAACTGATGCAAAGTCTACTTACTGAATGCCTTAAGAGTAGAAGATATCTGCTTTTTGATTGATTCATTTGAAGAATTTTCAGGCTCCATCTCACCTAAAACTATCATTTTAAATCAGTCGATAGTTTCCAAAAGCAGGTATTGAAGAGAAACCAAATACAAAATGTTTGCAGTAAACATTTTAGAGATACATATCATGTCTGGTTTGTTTGTTCATGTTCAGAAAATGTAGACATTTCAGTTTCTTCTCATGCAAAGAATTGTTTAATTATGAATATGTTTCTCAGAATAAATTAACCTACGTTGTGTTTTTGTTCAACTGCAGTTGATGTGATTCATTTGAAGAAGTATCCCATAATCCCCCCCTCCCTCAGGTGAGCTGCTGAGAGCCTAGCAGGTGTCTCTGCCTCTTTAGCTCGATTATCAGAGGCCAAACAGCGCAAAGCGATGCTCATTACCATTGATTCGGTCTCACCAGGAGTCACACTCAGTCTGTGTGTGTGTGTGTGTGTGTGTGTGTGTGTGTGTGTGTGTGTGTGTGTGTGTGTGTGTGTGTGTGTGTGTGTGTGTGTGTGTGTGTGTGTGTGTGTGTGTGTGTGTGTGTGTGGTGTGTGTGTGTGTGTGTGTGTGTGTGTGTGTGGGTGGGTGTGTGTGTGGGTGTGTGTGTGCGTGCGTGTGGTATTGTGTGTGTGTGACCTGTTAATTCTCACTATGAGGGTCTCGTGATCCAGTGTTCTCATCAAGCACTCAACGTCCTGCTATGCACGTGATGATATTCCTGGAGTTTGACTTAACTTAGTGATGGAAATGTGGATGTTCATCACTGAGTGCAGGCATTCTTTTCCCGGTGTTACAGTATTTGGCCCGGTATCTGCGGTGTGTGTTCTTTGTCTCTCCCCGCTCTGCGTGTTGTGTCCTCCCCGCGGAGCTGCGCCCTGGGGCTCTGCACGGCTGGGGGGGGGGCCCTGTTGAATTATGGATGGAGGTGAAGAGGGGATGAGGGCTGGCCTCGAGGGGACAACATACCCCCCCCATCACCAACACTTCCGACTCCCCCACCCTCCCCCATCCTCTCTGCCCAAACAGTCCCCATCCACGCGTGGCGTGAGGTTTTGATGAGGGTGACTGCAGATGTGTCTCCCTCTCTTTCTGTCTCCCTGCTTCGCCGTGCTTCCTCCTCCCTCGTTAGACCTTCGTCCTTATCTCTCTCTCTCTTCCTCTCCCTTCACCATTTATGCTGGGAAAGTCAGAATGATAGAGGTCCGTTCAGCCGAAACCGGTCTGCAGATGTAGAGAAAAGGAGACAAAGACATACAGTATCTTGATTTTCTTCCTCTGTGAATTACCAGCAGTATATGGTCGGGGTTGAAAGTGCTTCTGTTGGTTGTTTTCATCATTATTTCATCTCTCAAAACCCTTAGAAATGCACCATGAGAATCAATTAATAGATATTCAGCATCGTTCTTCTGTATTAATACTTCAGTTTATACTCAAATTATAATATTTTTGTCAATTTAACTTAACATCAGAAGAGCTGTGAAAGACATAAGCTCCATTTTGGACGTGGCGAATGTGTTGAAGTCACAAAATAATGCATGTACAGCGTTGTTGTGTGTACAGAGAAGACTGTTTACTCTGGGTTTTATTTGCACTCAGCACTCCACTTGTGAGCCGTTTTCAGACATTGGAGAAACAGCTGCTCCACATTGTTCCAGCTGTATGGCATTTCTTCTTAGGGCAGAAGTCCCAGGTATTTTTTGCCAATAAACTCAAAATTATTTGGATTTGTCAAACATCATATGAAGACGTTACACAGATTAAATGGCTGCATGTCAGTTGAAGTCTCGAAAAAACCCACAAAGCTGCTAGAGACACATCTCACAAAAAATATCAACTCATCACATCTAGAAAATCTGCTTTTCATCATGAGTTTAAAACCAATTTAAAGATTGGACTCTTTCTGATTGCTGGATTAGGAGTAGATCTATTTTGATCTCTATTAGTCATTAAGAAACTAGAATGGTACTTGAAGAGCGCAGACCCCCGCCAAGGCCAATGCTGCATTCAAATGCTCCTTTGATGGTCCCTTTCCCTGGGTTGGGAAGATGTTCATTGGACTTGATATGTTCATGAACAAAGAAAATGTGTTGCATTTTAATTTCAAAGAGCATGTGAATAATGTTTAACTGTTGATAGCTGTTTTTGTGTATTTTATTATTCAGGAACTCGCTTTTTAGGTGATTCTGACACCACATCATTACAGAGAAAATATCCTTTCTTGCAATGTGAATGAAAGTGAAACATAATGCATGTATCCGTCCCTGTCATTTGGATCCGCTCCTACAATGTATGTTTATTTTCCGTTGGAGCTAGTGTCATACAGACGAGGAAAATAACACAGAGAAACAGGCATTATGTAAGCATGTGTCACCAATAATGTGGAAACCAGAATGCATTCATTTGACTTTTTTGTCACATCATTTCTCCCTCATATTTGGATCATGTAAGGAATATTTTTTGGGAAGCTTTGATCCATTATGTCCCTGCCTTGTGGTACGGTCGCACTTTAATTTCGTCTTTTTGAGCGACAATAACTCTGATAACAGGGGACCTCTAAAGCTCAGCATCGCAGTATTAAACGCAGACCGCTCCTCTTTTCGCCACCCAGCTGCCTTCTCTTTTGAAATGTAATTTTGAACATCGGTTTCCTGCATCTGTATGTGCCGGCGTCTCAATGATGTGCGTTGGACAATTGTGCAAAAGTGGTTATTGTTTCTCGTTGCAGGAGCAATGGGGGAAGTGTTTACCCCCCAGAGAGAGAGAGAGAGAGAGAGAGAGAGAGAGAGAGAGAGAGAGAGAGGATCGAGTAGAGAGAGAGCGGAGAGATAGAGCTCAGAGATAGCTATAGAGAGAGAGAGAGAGAGAGAGAGAGAGAGAGAGAATTAAAGTTGTATGACTGATGAATATTTCATGTTCTGGGCAGTGATTCCCACATTCTGGTGTGTGTGTGTGTGTGTGTGTGTGTGTGTGTGTGTACACTTTAGTGCGCAGGCCAAAGAAATGTATGTGTATTTCTCTGGGTGTTTTTAACCCTTTCTTGACTGTTTTGGGACACTACTGTATGCAGTGTGTTGCCAGTTGTTGTACATTCAAAGAGTTGCTGGTTCGCTGTAATCATTCCTCTTCTCCATATGTCCTAGAAGACTTTTTTTTTTTTCTAGAGCAACTACAGCTTGAAAGATGGGGATCAAAATCCACACTGTCTTAGAATGATTCATAAGTACAACCAAGGCTAAAATGATTCTTCAGCGATCTAAGTTTTAAAGTGGTTATGTTCGTCCTGGTAGTCAAGGGGAAGTTTGTTGTTGTTGTTTTGAAGTCGACAAACCAACATGGAATCACAAGTACAGGGGCCTATACTACGAAGCTGGTTCAACCTAACCTGGATATGTTTGAGTTAGCCGGTTGGCCTAATCCAAAACATACGCGCTCTAGCTAAACGGTACTATGACGCGGGTTATCAAGTGGATCGCTCAAGCCAGCCGTTTCCTATCTAGTTAGGTGCGCGTTCACATGAAAGGGGTGGTATCTGGAGCATTCGACCAATCACAAACATGGAGAAGCGCACTGACAGCGCAGCGTCATACTTCCTGAATGAAAAGTCAACTTTAATACTAGTCAAAAATGAAGAAGTTAAACTTTAAACATCCATGACTTAAACACTTTATCCAGGATAAAAGCCACATAGCTGCACCTGCAAGGTGAATACAGCTGGCAAAAGAAAAAGTGTTTGAATGCGTACTTTAACAGGTTTATGATATCACTGCCCCGTCTAAAACACGATCTGACTTTAATTACATTTGTCTCGAGTGTTTCGTCAACTTAATGTGTTGCTTAAAATAATACTTCTGCATACAGTATGTGACACTGTGAGTGTTGCACGGCCTGATACGGCTCAGCTGACTCAGATAAGAAAATATATGATACATTATGAAGTGATATGCCGCAGACTTAATGTTACTCTGATCCGGTTACTTATGTTGTGGCAGATATTTAAGTAAGCTTTCTTAACGCTAATGTTATAGGCCTAATAGTCAGATTGCTCTGAAGATGGGAGGTGATATTCTATTCATGTTCACGTTCACACAGTCGGTGATTTTTGCCGGCCGTCTTTCCTGCGACGGCAGCTTTTCTGTATTTCCTTTCTCCTGTAAAATGACTTGATCGCTTTAAACTCTGCACACAGAGCTCTGATTGGTCAGCAGGCAGTGCTTTCACTGAGTTGAGCTCTTAGCCTGCAACCTAACCTGGTCCCGACCAGGTTAGCCGCTAAGCATAAGTTACCATGGAGATCTAGCCTGCTAAAAAGAGAACCAGCTTCGGAGGACCGGAAAGCCGGAGTTTTCCCTGAATTTAGCCGGCTAAGTGAAAATCCTGCTTCGTAGTATACCCCCCAGGTTAATTTGCAAGGGCTCAGTAAATAAACACTTGACAGTATAAAACTAAGATCAAGCTTAACCCATTGGTGTTATCTTTCCATGAGAAGTAAATGGTGTCTTTCTGAGATACCCGTTACACACTTAGATTTGTTGTTTAGTGGAACAAGGCAACACTAGATTGATTGATTTATATATTTTATTTTCGAACAATTAAAATAAAAAATTACAAAACAAAACAAATGTTGCAGTACATAGTCATGTAAGAGAAATCAAAACAAAAAATGACATTTACAACAACAACAACAACAACAGCATTAACAACATAAACAGTGCCACAGAGCATTATGTTCGAAAAGGAGTGAGAATAAATATAATTTATTTAATCTCACCCCCTTGGGCCTATACTACGAAGCTGGTTCAACCTAACCTGGATATGTTTGAGTTAGCCGGTTGGCCTAATCCAAAACATACGCGCTCTCGCTAAACTGTACTACGACGCTGGTTATCAAGTGGATCGCTCAAGCCAGCCGTTTCCTATCTAGTTAGGTGCGCGTTCACATGAAAGGGGTGGTATTTGGAGCATTCGACCAATCACAGACATGGAGAAGCGCACTGACAGCGCAGCGTCATACTTCCTAGGGCCTTAGGCCAACCGGCTAACTCAAACATATCCAGGTTAGGTTGAACCAGCTTCGTAGTACAGGCCTCTGTTGATTGACATATATACATATACACATATACATACACATACATACACTGATATACATATATGCACACATACATATACACATAAGACATAGTCTTAGATGAATGTGTTGTAAATAACCATGTGAGGTAGATTAGTCGATGGACAGAAAAATAAGTTTTTATTTCTAGATGTTTTGTAAGAGGATTACTGAGCCTTCTTCTCAACTCGGTTCACAATGTAAGACCTAGGGATGCAGAAGTTAGTAGATCAAAGGTTGCTACGATTCACTAGGCGGCACCTTAAATATGAGTCTTTTAAACGTATGATTATATATATTAAGAACACACTTAATTGACATAATTTGCACTGAAATGTAATGCCTTCCTCGTCAAATATTGCATTGTAAAAACCAAACATTTGTAAGCTCTTTATTTTTTTGTATCCACAGAATATTTTCTTATAGATTTGCTCAAACCTTTGTATCATCATCAGGGTAATAAGTCGCCAGAAAACATCCCAACACTGAACCAATGAAAACTCTCTGTCAATGTTCATATCAGCATGCGAGTATTGTACTAACGTTGATACAATATGAACCTCTAAAATCCTTGTTGTCACGCACACCCCTGCCTCCGTGAAGCGCTTTGTGACAATCCCGTTAGTCGTTGGCTTGACAAACGGTTAACTCGAGTTGACTTAATCAGTTTGCCAATGATCTAATACCCCTCCCCGGTGACCCAGTAAGTGTAGCTCATGATGGGTATTTACATAGAGATATGAGTCAATGAAGACAGACGTTTGTTTGCCAAGTAGTGTAGCCTCTCCTCCATTATCGATTATACTCACAGATCAATATGTCAGCCTGGGGTTCATCTCTCCTCTCACCGTCAACAGAAGCTTACAGCGAGGGGGCAATAATCGATTTTAATAGTATTTTTAGCTTAGCTTATCGATTGCAACACATTCTGTAAGTCCAAGTAAACACTGGTTTGTACACTCGTCACAGACGGAAGGAAAATCAATATTACCTATCTGGCTCTGTTGATCTACTCAGCTTTTCACATCCCATAATCTGTTTGCTTTAAACTTGTGTGTATGTTATGAGGTTACAGAGACCGGTCAGTAACTGTAATCAGAGATTATCCTCGATAGAGAGATAAACCAAATCCCTGCTCAGTCGCTTTAACCACTTGGGACTGGATCACTTGTCTTAAAATGTAAAAATGTGGAGCAGAAGTGTTAGGAATCAAGACAGAGTCCACTGGGAAAACATGCGCTTCAAACAATACAACACATTAGCTTCTGCCAGTGATCCCAAATGTCTGCTTATATGTGCTCTTCATTTAGCATGATGTGATGTGACATGACAATACATCATAATAACGTAACAAAAAGATAGCACGACAACGAGACGCTGTGTTATGAAAGCATCACTCCAGCATTACACTTTCTGGATTTATTATTTAAAACGTTTTATTTAAAACCTGTCATTTTAAGTGTCCTGCTGTGTCTTGATATTTTACAAAAATCCAATCCAATCCAACTTTATTTATATAGCACTTTAAAAACCTTCAGACCAAAGTGCTGTACAGAGAGATAAGCTCACACAACATAATATAAATACATTTAAAATACAAGATACAAGCACAAAACAAACCAGAATAAACGTAATAATTAAAAAATAAATAACAGCCATATAATAAAAAACAATAGACCACTGAAAGCAAATAAAAGCAACAATCTACTTGTTTCTGAATGCCAAGGAGAAGAGGTGGGTTTTAAGACGAGATTTAAAAGCAGTCAGTGTGGGAGCCTGTCTGATGAGCAAGGGCAGGTCGTTCCACAGTTTAGGGGCGGCAGCAGAGAACAAATGAAACATAGAAAAACAAATATGGAAATATTTCCTGTGTAGTGATGTAGTCATATATTATCATTATACTGTATATTATGGATGTTAGATAGAAGATATAGGAATAAAATGTTGTGCATGTCGTATCAATTTTAATATCTTGACAAAGTTTCAGGGTGTCAAAAACAAAATGTCATATATATTATATTTTTCACTTGACTTCAACAGGATTCAAATATGTTTCCACCATCCTTTGTGGAGCTGCCCATTTGCCTGATTAAGACCAACTGGGGTCTAGACGTTACCTTTTGTTTTTAGTCCTTAAAGTCTTTGGTGCTTTAATTGAGAGTGCAGATACTTGACATTATTCTTTAAGTACTCCTGAAGTCAAATGCCAATAATAGCCCCAAATCTAAAGTTTGTCCTCCAGGGCTTCACAATATAACTCCCTTGGGTTCAAATAAGGAAGTACAACACATTACTTTAAGTTCTCCTGTTTAATATTCATACGCATTACTATAATAATAACAAAAACAATAGTTATAACCTCATAGCAAGCACATTTTACAACAAAGTGCTTTGACAGAAAAAGCAAAAGTAAGGTACTGAGAGGACAACATGACAACACAAAGGCAAACAGTAACGCAAAAGCAAGACAACGTTATTATAGATATATAAAATATGAAAAGTAGAAGCAATACAAGCTGATAAAAGTGTTTAATTAATGTATTTATCACCAAATAAAACTAGACCTAATTTGATTAGGTGTGTAAACCGATGAATACAATAAAGTGACAGGTCTAATCAAATCAAATGTGTTTTCAAAGGATAGGTTATAATTGCTGACAAATAATGCACATTCATAGACACTTAAAAATGTCCTTATAGCTGCATTATAGTGTGTGAAGGAACACAATCACTATTTCACGATACATTGATACACATATTATGAAAACTGTTATTTTGTGTATGTGACTAGCTCCTCCTAAGCGACAAGAAACAGGAAATAAAGCATGTTATTGAAAGGAAAGAAAGCATTAGTGTTGTGTGTTTTCCAAGAGTCTACATATAGGAATTGGACCTACCTCACCTCCTTCAAAAAACTCACCTCTTCAATCTGGCTTTTAATGTGTGGTTGTTTTTGTATTATTTGACTTTAACTTTAACTATATATATTTATTTGTTGTTCTTTTCTTTTCACTATATCTGTAAAGCGTCTTTGAGCGCTAACAAAATTAAATCTATTATTATTATTATTAAATGTGAGTAGACAGAGGTTGCCACTAAACCTCAGAGAGAATTGAACCCTTCACCTGTTAGTGCCTTGCTCTATCCATTAAGCTCCGCCCGGCTCCTGAAAGGATCTTGTGATTGTGTGATGAATTTTTTGCGAGATGTAGCCATTATGAATCACACACAATTTCTACTTTCTCTCCCTCTTCTTATTTCCATCCTTTTCTCTTCTGCACTGCGGAGAGCTGCGTTTGCTGCATAATCGCCCACTGAGCATCTCCCGACTTTCTTTGCTGTTTTTTTCCTCCACTTTTTAATTTGTCTGTACTCCACCAGCATGTGGTTGAATCATCAACCAGCTGGACAGGTTGTATGAACACCGCTGACAAGTCTTGAGTGCTCTGGATTTGACTAGTCCAAATTGGGATAATAACACTCTTCCTTTTCCTGCAAAAATGATTGATGGCACCAAATTAGACGCCTACCTTTCAAAGGATTGAAGAATCTTTAATCTGTGGCTGACAAAATGATCACTCCTCGAGACACAGTAGATGTCTATATTTTGCAGATATTGGATGATGAACCTTAAGTGATGACCTCCAGGTAATGACAGAAGAACTCCTTTTGTGATTGCTGCGACATAGACAGTGTTTAGTGACAGTCTTCCACACTCTTTTGAAGGTATTATTATTAAAACAGCCTCTTACTCTCTAAAAGCTTCTGGAAAAGTGTAGCGAGAGAACTTACCAGTTACTCTAAATTAAATTAAGGTTCAATACACTGAAGATACCCCTCACAAAAGTAGCAAACTAAGCTACAGCAACATGGCAAAAGTTTTTTTAACCACGTCAAAGTATTTTCTTTTAATTAAACGAACTTTTTTCCAAGTAAATGTCATTTATTTATATTAAAAAAACTACGCTTTATAGTCGTTTTATTTCTGATTGCAAAAGAAAGCTGTGTTGTTATTGATATTCAGAAATGCTAAAGTATAACTCATTACTTTTTCAGTAAAACATGTACAGTAAGCTACTTAAAAGACAATTTGATACAGAAAACAGGAACCGTGCTTCTGAGATATCTATAGGTAACCTAGGTGACCACTAACATACTTCAAGAAAAGGGGCTTCATTCAGCATGAAATTCTAGGGTTGCTTTGTCACAGGAACCATACAGTATGTTTTGCTCTCTCCTATGTCTTTAACAGACCTCTCACTAGTGGCTTGAAGCGTTTTTGGTTTGAAGATTTGATGCATTTAATATGAAATGAAGTGCCTTGCTTGAGAACTCATGGTCAAGTGGCATGGCTGTTATAATAACCATCAATACATATCTACAATCCTATTTTGCTATTTAATCCTTAATTTTGAAGGTTATATCGGTTTGAACACAACATCTTAAATTGATATCCTTAAGAAATGATACTGAATCGTCTGTTTTCTCCGAAGGATTGAAGAGGTGATGGTGTGGTTCACATCTCTGCATGTTAACATGTATTTATTTTTCTTCATGCATGTGGGTGTACATATTGTTTACGTAGCCGCCTCTGTACTCCCACGGCGCATCATTACTGTGTGTGTGTGTGTGTGTGTGTGTGTGTGTGTGTGTGTGTGTGTGTGTGTGTGTGTGTGTGTGTGTGTGTGTGTGTGTGTGTGTGTGTGTGTGTGTGTGTGTGTGTGTGTGTGGTGTGTGTGTGTGTGTGTGTGTGTGTGTGTGTGTGTGTGTGTGTGTGTGTGTGTGTGTGTGTGTGTGTGTGTGTGTGTGTGTGTGTGTGTGTGTGTGTGTGTGTGCGTCAGAATGGACAACACAGATTCAGCCGGCTCACAACATGTAGCTCCTCTGCTCTCTGGTGCATCTTGGATGTCAACTTATACACAGATATGAAACCTTCACAAGCACAGACAGATTCACACTTATGCACAAACACACACTCAGAACCACAGATACAAGTACACACACACACCCGTCCCACACATATACACAAAACCCCTTAATGCATCTACAGTACATACAACACAGATAAAACCATGTATACACCTTTGCAACAGAGCATGCGTGATGTATTGTGAACGTAAATATAATAGAAGATAAAGGTACAGCCATGTTTCTACACAAACTGAACAAGTCGAACGTAGAATGAAGTAAAAAAACGTACTGGAATCTGTCCATTTAATATTGAAAACACAAGAGGTGATGTGGTCAGTTTTGCTCTCATGTCCTTTTTAAGGACAAAGTTTGATAGTTCTGTTGGTAAAAAAAGGTTGCTTTGCAAAGAGCAATTCACTTGATATCTTCGGAGACTCAAGTATTTCACTGAATATGGTGTCAAATAATTATATGGCTGTCCGGGAAACAATTTGTTGGGCTCTGCATGAACTCTGTAGTTTATTTTAAGTCAGTGCCACATACATCGTCCTGCTGTCGTGAATGTAGTGAATTCGGAGCTGAAAATAGTCCACAGCAAACGCCCTCTCTTGTATGAGCAACACACAAACTACAGCACTCAGATAAAAGAAGGTTACATAGCCTTTTCTTTTTTTATATGAAACATATGTGACCTGATTTTAAAAGATGAACTGTACAGTATACCATCAGTAAAAGTGAATGTGCCAAAGTATTTACAGATGGTCAAACACATTGTTGGTTTAAGACATTCGATGGGATTTGAATAGCGACAATAAGGTTTGGCATATTCTGTGTTTATCTTAATCACACACACATACACACACACACACACACACACACACACACACACACACACCACACACACACACACACACACACACACACACCCACACACACACGCATCTGGACATAGTGTGATTGTTGGTTAGATGTGTGCACAGTATTCCATAAGGAGGGGATGAATTTCATGAATATTCAATATACCGTATATACATATTACTCTGCATATGTGTTTTTGAGTAGGTGCAGTTGCTTGTGTGTGTGTGTGTGTGTGTGTTTGTGTGTGTGTGTGTGTGTGTGGTGTGTGTGTGTGTGTGTGTGTGTGTGTGTGTGTGTTGTGTGTGTGTGTGTGTGTGTGTGTGTGTGTGTGTGTGTGTGTGTGTGTGTGTGTGTGTGTGTGTGTGTGTGTGTGTGTGGTGTGTGTGTGTGTGTGTGTGCGTGTGCATGTGTGTGTACATCAGCCAGCGGCCCTGCTTTCTTCTCTTCGCCCTGCTCTCGTTTTCGGAGCAGAAGAACCGCTCTCGCCGTTTTGCTGGCTGACGTTGCTGGCAGGAGTCCTGGGGAACGACGGGGGGAAACAATCCCAACAAAGTGGCATGAATTAATGTGACTAATTAACACCGTGTTAATTATTTGTAAATTGCTTGTTTGGGTACACGTTACTTGAGAGGCATATGCTGCTTGTCGTGTTCGCCCAAACAAGTGCCAGCTAATCTGTATCTCTGGAGTGCCCCACGTCTGAACACGGGCCAATCAGCACGGTGCAGGAAAAACAAAACATGAAGAAGACAAGTTAGAGGGGGAGAGGAATGGTTTGAGGTGAAGAGGAGGGAAAAACGAATTGAATCGCCAACACATTTATTTCATCTCTTCGTCTGGACTCCATGCAAGTTTTCATCGTTGTGCAGTTCTTTGTCTGAAGTTGTTTTGGCTCCTGCGCTGTTGGTGAGTGTGTGTCTGCCTGCCTATTGAAAGATCAATGATTGAGTCTTCATTATGGGGGGAAACATGGCAGTGTGGTGAATTATCATGTTTAATTTTGTCCTCAATGTCACTGTGGAGTTCCAGGTTTGTCCCATCCTCTGTTGTGATGACTTCATTTATTTTCTCTAGTTTCCATTTTCTTTTTCCGACTGGTTATTTGGGTGTGAACTTTTTAGTGTTTTTAATGAAAATCCGCACCTTTACCCACTGACACAACTACTACCACGGTAATGATTAGTTGATTAGTCACTTAGTTGGTCAACAGAAAAACCTTTCAACAGCTATTAACCATGTCGGTCATGTATCAAGTAAAAGTCCAAATCCTCAGCAAATTCACTGCTTTTCCGTAGTTTCTTGGATTCTTAATTGAATATCTTTGGTATCCTTGAAAATCTTTGGACTTTTGGCTGCACAATACCTGCCTGCAACTAACATATATTTCCATTATACAATAATCTGAAGAGCAGTGGAATAAAACCCATAGATAAACAATGTAATATAATTTTAAGCTCAGAAAAACACCTTGTTTTTAAAGATGTGTATGCTCTCATTCCTGTTATTCAATCAATCAGTCAATCAAACTTTATTTATATAGCACCAACGTTAACACAACTTACTTCTCAAACCAAAAACAGTGAACAGAGATAAACAACATATAACATTATGAGGAATAGAACACTTAATACCATCAGAAGTCAATAAACACAGGACTGAATAAAATAGGAAAGGTGGCTCTTGAGTTGTCTCTTCATTCTTACGGTGAATCGTCCTTTAAAAAGGGCCCTGTAGTAGGAGACAAGCTGAAGTGTTCGCCTTCAATGTAAATACTAAGTGAGGGAGCCTTGAAAATATTTGAAGAGAAACACCAGAAGACTACTGTGCCTGAAACGATCCAAAAGTTGCCAGCATGGCTGCCATTACATGCTTATCTCTCACCCCGTCGCCCCCGCCACGCAGGCTGACTTTTATTAGGACAGTTTTGGTTGAGAACACGCAACCAAAACTCCTGCATGGCTTGGTGAGGCGAACAAGAAGCAGATCTGCGTAACACCTGAGCACCCCCCCCCCTCTCCTCCTGTCTCACCCCCCCTTCCTGCTGCTGTCTCCCCCCCCTCCTGTCTCACCCTCTCCTGCTGTCTCTCCCCCCTATTACCCCTCAGTGAGTCTTCGGTCCCTCATTGACAAGCCCTTATTTTTTTATCTTCCCTCCTAGTTTCTTCTCTCTCTTTCATCCCTCGCTCAATTTTTTTTCTCCTATCCCAATCCCTCTACAACCCACCACACACACACACACACACACCTCCCCCTCTACCCTCCCTTCCTCCTCCTCGTCTCCTCAGAGCTCCTCCGCATTAGCAGTCAGCTCCACTCCTAGACGTACTTTGTTTTTCAACCGTGGTGGAGGCTGAGCGAGGGAGGGAGCGAGATACAGAAGAGAGAGAGAGAGAGAGAGAGGGAGAGGGGGTGAGTAAGAGGGGGAGAGAGAGAGCATCATTTACACAGCCATCCACCCTGCAGCACCCCCCCCCCTCCTCCTCCCTCCCTCCTCTTCCCCTCAGCCACTGCTCACGATGCCAAACATTTTATGTGTTATTTAGTCATGCCTGACTTTATCGAATTTTGAAAAACATGCCAGTCACGGGTACACCCCCCCCCCCCCCCTCTCTCTCTCTCTCTCTCTCCCAATTGAGTCTCAGGTCTGACCTCAAGAGCCTCTTGAGCCACTGTCTTTGGGGACATTTCACTTCTAAATTAAGTTTTATTCCCAGGCTTCACTTCCCCCCCGTCCATCCTCCTCACACACACACACACACACACACACACACACACACACACACACACACACACACACACACACACACACACACACCTCTTCCCGACCACCCACCCTGGGGGAAGGGGAGAGAGAGAGAGAGAGAGAGAGAGAGAGAGCATAATTCTGGCCAACAGTGTTGACTCTAAAATGGATTATTTCTGCTTGAAATCAGAGGCCATGTGCTGCTGGATAATATGACTGTCCCGATTTTTTTCTCCAGCAGTGTTCTAATGATGGAGATTTGACGGGTAGCTAAATGTGGAGGAACAGAGACACTCGTTCCACTGAGCGAGGAACGAGAAGCTCGCCTTCATAATCCCAGAGTCAGGATTTAGATTTGTTTTGTTGTTGCTCTTGTTTAACACTCAGCAGGTAGACCGGGTCGCCAACATTGAATTGGATTACAGGGTTGATTCAAAGTTGAACCAACAATGCAAAAAAACCTCAAACAAAACAAAGAAAGAAACTAAAATATTTACATGTTGTCAAACGCTTTTAGATTTTTAAAACTGATGTCCAAACCACAGCCCAAAAGGTTTGTCATGATAACTATTTTCTGTAGGACAATATTGTCCCAGAAATGTTTTGACCATTTTATGCCACTTATATAATGATAAACGAAGATTATTGTGTACATTTTGGGATCATGTTGGTTCAAATGATACCTAATAAATGATTATGTAAATATAAAGTCTGGCAAATATGATTGATTTCAAATCCATATATCGGACGATAAGTCAAAATGCAATTGTCGGGACTGGCCTATTATAAAATGAGCTTAAATACGTTTTAATTGACAACCCTGATTACTTGACTTAACTGAATTTAGTTATATACAAATGGCCCGGAAAATCCAATGATAAGGATCGGTGTTTTCAAGAGGTTTGGTCAAATGTTAATGTGTAGTATTAGCACCACTTGAAGTGTCAGAATTGGATGATCCATTGAGTATCTCTGCTTACTCTGTAACTAGGTATCACACTCTCAATCTCAGCACGTGGTGTTAAACTGGCTTATCAGTGCTGTATTATTAATTTACTGAAGCTCGGTACAATCTTTCCATCACCCTGGTAACTGCAAACTGCTCCCGTGGGGACAACTTCCCCTGGTTGGCATTCACTGATTCAGGAAGTGATGAGACCTTGCATAAAATATCAAAACGCGGCCCCCTCATTCCTTTGAATGAAGCCGGTATACGGTGGGCCAATGCTGGAGCAACCAAAAAAAGATCAACCATCTCCATTAAAAAAAGGCTTAAATATCTGGTGACTTTTTAACTTTGTTACAAACCTCACCATAGTTGTGACAGAAAATAAAACAATGGCTGTAACACTAGTTGACACTAAAATCTTGTCACATTGCATAATAAACATGGCTTTTTCATATCTGTTGAATCACATTATTTTGTTTCACTGGTACCTCCTCACGAATGCAAGCTCCTATACCCTTCTGTTACTTGATTATCTACTCAAACTGTGTGACCAGTGAAGCTCATGATATGATATACAAGAAACATTGGTGAGCATTATCAGTATTATGTATCAGTCAAATCAAATTAAAACATTTCCAAAAGTAAAGATGGGATCTTAGGACACTAAAAGTTTGCAGCCAGTGGTGCAAATATCATCACCAGTTCAGATCCCCCCCCCCATGCATTTAAGTGAATGAGAGTCTCTTTGCCCTTCAGTAACTGTCGGCCCTGCCCTTGAGCAAGTGGAGTTGTTGGAGTGGAACTGCCCGGTGATGTTTGGATGAAGCCTGAGGTTGCATTGCGGCTCAAAGGCATGTATGTGTGCAGCAGGGCGGTGTGAAAACCAGTATCTGTGTTCAGCAGGAACCCTATAGCTTGACAAATAAAAGCTCTTATGGTAGCAATGTGCTGCTGAGGGGCGGTGTGCAGACGCTCTGTTCTGCACGGCTGTTCAACAAGTAACAAACCGGAAACCCAGCCCTGCATCTCTTGTCCCGAGTGAAGGCTTTTTGACGCAGCTTCTCTTTAGAGCGGGGCAGAATCCCTGATCTACATATTAAGTTGTGCATAGAAGACGATCTCGCTCTATATTCACAGTCAATCCTGTGCATTAACATCTCATTTTCCACTTTCGACTCACATTATTGTTTCCAAGCTCTGAAATAAAGCTCTGCCTACACTGCCAAATACCCGTCTTAACTAGTCATGTAATGAAG
The DNA here is from genome assembly GCF_902827175.1 of Gymnodraco acuticeps. Lineage (NCBI taxonomy): Eukaryota > Metazoa > Chordata > Actinopteri > Perciformes > Bathydraconidae > Gymnodraco > Gymnodraco acuticeps. The sequence continues at coordinate 57,579 of NW_022990142.1, read as the reverse complement.
TATTGACTATAAGACTTTTGCTTCGTGCAGTATACAATCTGTGTATTATCAGTAAGTCTAATGATAGAAAAAAAGCATAATTGTTCAATAATTTTCCGTCATGTTTTCTGGAAACATTACATAACATTCAGTGTGATTATTGGGTTATTCCTGACATGTTTTATGACAGCAATCTATTTGAATTGATTTTGTTCTGTCAGACAAAAATAGATAGATCAAATGATAAATTGAAATACAAATCTATGGAATAACTGAAAAGTAATCATGAATTAGTTTTCTTTAAGAAAAAAGTGACAAATTCTTCTTTAATTTGTTTTTTCCTAAAGGGACATTATTGTTTGGGACGTTTGAAATGGAGATTTGGATTTGGATCAATGATTCATGGTTTCATTTCACCCTCCTGTTGTCTTCGGGTCAAATCTGACCGATTTACTACTTTCATCAACTTTTTTGTTTTACATTCAATTGCATTAAGGCTTTATGATATTCTTCACAGTAGACATTTGAACATATCAAATTGCTGATCACCACTTTCATTGAATTTTGGAGGATTTAGTCAACTTTGTAACACAGCATGGTGTAAATGACCGCCATAAAGAAAAGGAATTAGTAACCATCCGGATCAGATACAACACAAACACACACACACACACACACACACACACACACACACACACACACACACACACACACACACACACACACACACACACACACACACACACACATACACACACATACTCTAGATGTGTCCCCCCCCTTTTGTGCCCAATCCCCCCATGTGAATCACACCTGGCACACACAAACACACACACACAAACACACACACACACACACAAACACACACACGCACACACACACACACACGCACACACAGAACAATTTGACACATTTCCCGCTCTTATGTGCCCATCCCCCCACATGGATCACACCTGGCACACGCAATACATGTTCAGTGTCTATTCTTTGTATATTTACTGCAGTTGTTCATGTATACCAGTAGTCTGATACAATATGTACAGTTTGAAAGGGTGTTAAATTCAATGTGGTGATGATTAATGGTTTTTGTGTTAATGTAATATCAGTTAAAACAGGACCGGTCAAATTTGACCGCGAACACCAAAGTAAGGGGGGGAAACGAAGACAATAGGAGGGTTAAATCAATCTAAAAACCTATGAAGTTGTTCTTTGTCATTAGCATACAACTCTGATTAATGAAGCAGCCCTTATATATACATAAATTAGACTTCCTGCACTCTGATCTGGTGGAAAGATGTCAGGATAAGCTGAAGTTTGGGTGTAAATCTGTTGCTAAAACATTTTATTTGTTGATGCTGTGCAAACGTAATTTGTTTTAAACCCACATGAACTATAGCCTATAGGCGAGATTTACCGTTAATATTTTCATAATCGTAAGTCAGAAGCTTATTTAAGAACATAATTTCATACAAAAAAATACTATCTCGAATATTGAGGAGTCTTTGTTTTGCATGCCATAACAGTGCATCCATAATGAAATGTGAAATGTAAGCCTCTCTCTGGCTCTGTATCTTCCATTCTTCTCCTTGAAGCCAGCCAACAGAGCAGATAGAAACCAGACGAAGCCCGAGGGCTGTGAAACTCTGAAGTCACTCTCTCCCTCCCCGACTCCTCCTCCAGTTTTCATCATGCAGCTTGTTCATTGTCTCTTCAGGCTTCTGCAAAAAGTTTGCTCTGCAGAAGTTGTCCGTCTTAATAATTCAGTTTAATACCAAACTTAGTCATGGAATCATATCATTCTCAACAATATGAGAAAATACTTTCCTGCTTGCGCTCCTATGAGGAATATTCAAAAGTGAGCGATGTGTTCTATGAAGTGTCATAACTTGTTAGAAGTGGATTTAGAGGCAAAAATGCATGATGTTGTCAGATGTTTGGAAAGTGTTGGAAAGAGTGGAATTGACCTCGCTGCACTGGAAGATTTATCTGAGAGAAATAAGACTCAATCTAAGGATAAAGGATTTGGATATTTCTTGCAGGGTGAACAGGTTTTCTGAGGGCTGCTCAGCTAATCGATTCGTTTCAGGCAATCCAATAGTTTCTGCAGATCAATAAAGCGCCTGTTGCATTCATAAATTGACCACAATCAGTAGAGCGTTTACAGCTCGATAGCATAGTCTTAGCAGCGATATCAATCAGCTTCCTCCCCCCAAAAACATTTGTGTGGGTTAATTGTTGTGCACTTATTGTTAAGTCCTTTTATAATGCTGTTAATGAGGCTGACAAAGGGAATAATATTAATGAAATGCACTGAAAAACTGACATTGGCAGTATTACAAGCAGACAGCTGTAATGAGCACAGAGGTTAAAGTCAAATCAATACACAGCGCACTCTACAGTCTCTCCTCTGTTCCCAGAATGATTTTTATGAAAGAAAATGTGTCGGATTGGACGAGCAGAACATCTTTACTCTCAAATATTTCATCTATTTCATTCATTTGAACATCTGATCAGTTTCTGCCTCCAAGGAGCTTTTGACAGCCAATCAAATATGTATCCTGATGAATGAATGTCCTTATCAAGCTGATTCTTATCTTAACACATAAACAAACCTTTAATATCATTTAATGTCTGTTTTTTTTGTTGTAATAAGTAAGTCATATATAATCTCTCTATATGCTATCTATGCTATTATTGTTTCATAAATATTGTAACATAGCTTTTGCAACATTAAACTGAACTGCTACTATTATAAGTCGTAACACTTGTACAGGTATTAGTGTGTATTATAGTAACTCAATTATTTGATTAGACAGTTCCTAATGTATACGGTTTATACATATTTTATGCTTTGTGTAATTCATATTTGTAAAGTGTGGCTTGCATTGTTTAATTGAAAGAAGAGGTTTTGTCGGAAAACATGTCTAATTAGAAGAGTAATGTAGAAGTAGTAAATTAGGCCTAGCGTTAGCGTTATATATCACAAATATATTGTGATATACACATTTACTACAGTATATATTGTAAACACATTGACCATACATATTGTTGTTATATACCATGGTATCTTCTGCATTTTCTCTCATCAACTCCTATGTAGTTGAGCAACTGTTTCGCAATCCAATTTCCCCCGGGATAAATAAGTGTTTCAGATTTGTTTTCTCATCCTGCCTTCTCCTTTGTCTCCTCGCAGCGATCGGCCGGACGCTGATCCCCCGTTATTTCAGCACGGTGTTCGAGGGGGGGGTGACGGAGCTGCACTACATACTCAAACACTCCAAGGAGTCCTTCCACAACTCCTGCATCACGCTGGACTGCGATCAGTGCACCATGGTCACGCAGCACGGGAAGCCAATGTTTACAAAGGTAACACCTGACCCCGAGCGTCTCCTCCATGAATAATTGATCAGAGGCTATGATAATGGAGCAGCCGAGGTGTTTAACTGGTTAAAGATCAAATGTATTTACACCCTTTGATTGTTTTTTCTCTCCATGTCATTTTGTCCCAGTGTTTTCAAGTCACAACGGGTGGCCTCAGTAACACATATGGAGACATATATTGTACTGCATCTATTTAATATTGAAACCATATTTCGGTTCACTTTGAAGAACTCTGAGCGAATAATTTGTCTGATATTTACTTACTTGTAATACCTGGATATAAAATCTTAATATTAATACAATTATATTAGCATGACATTTTAATTAAACTACCAAAATTACTCATTATGCAGAAAAACCATCTCATAATATTACAATATAACTATTTCTGTGATATTAATTAGTGATGCGTTAATGTGTTCATCACTTTTATGAGAACAATGTAACTACTTGTTAACTGTACTGCTGGGAATATTAACCTACACTTTCTATATTCTAAATATTTGTTGAATTAAATTCTGTATTTGTAATCCTGATCTGGAGAAATGTGAGTTTAACTGGACCCCAAAGATTGAAGGACATTAGGTGATATTTAAAAACAATGTATTTATTCTGCACGGTGAGTCTTCATCAATAATCTACACTTTTCATGTAGAATATTATGCCTTGTTGGACAAGTACAAAACATTTTCAAGTCTGTCTTGAAACGATAATAAGGTGTGAACATTATTTACATTTTGAAGGCGTTTTACAAACACAATCTCATTTGTTTTTGTCCCCCTTGATTCGTTTTTTTGGTGCAATATCTTGAAGGAGGTGTCAATTATGCCCTTTGCCCTCGTTTATTTGTGACACTAGCTGGGATTTTTCCTCCGGTTCCGTCTGGCCGTAAAGAGATCCCTTTTTAATGAGCTTCAACTTCAAGTGATGGGGACTACATCCACAGTCACTTAAGGAAGGAAGGGATCTCCTTAGAGCCCGTATGGACAGGAAGATCATTACAGCCTACAGGCAGCTGAATATTAATTAGGAGAGACTTGAGAAAGTGTGAACCTATCCTTTACAATTACATTACTAAAAAATAACCTTTCATATTGACTTTACACTACGTTCTATCTGGAAAACATCATCTGAAATAATAATTACTCAATATTTATGCATCAGAGTCGAGAATTAAATGGCCCTATTATGCTTTTTTGGGGTTTTCCCTTTTGTGTAATGTGTTTTATAGTTTTTTGAGCAAGTAAGTTAATGGTCTAAAAGGCTAAGATCCCTGTGTTCCCTCCCCTTGTAACGCCTCCATTTGACTTCTTTGTTTACTACCGTGACATAGTGACATCACTTTGTAACACTCGCTCTTCTATTGGCTAGCGCTCCAGCACATTGCACATGGCGGGAAATCACTAAGTGTAGGTAGACCAATCACAACAGAGCCGACCAGCTAACCAATCAGAGCAGACTGGGCTCTGGTTTCAGACAGAGGGTGAAAAGAGGTGCTGCAGCACAGGCAGTATGAGAGAAATAAAGAGCTTTTTGAACATTAAAGCACAAAAATAGAGACACGAAAATAAAAATATGAACTTGAAATTGAGCATTATACCCTTTTTTTTGAAGGGAAATGTCACACAAACCCATTCCCCTCTTTACTTACCAGCGTTTGGCCTTCTCCCAGACCCCAAAACTCCAGTGGCATTTCTCATGTTAGAAACATATTCTGAAGCCTCAGGTTCTACAAAGGTAAAGCTGGGGGGACATGAATGAGATCTTTATACAGTGTAGTTTGCTGTATAAGTGAAGCACAGACAGAAGCTGGGGTAGCACAGGTGAGATAATCCATACCTGACACCGAGGTCTTCCTGAAGCTCTAAAGCTGAGCTCATCTGCTTTTGTCTTTTGGGAGAGTTTCCCCCTGCGAGTGAATATCTGCTTCACCGCAGTGTGATCCGATGGCTCGCTGACGCTGTTCTTCTTCTGCTGACGCTCTAAATGAATCTGAAGCCAGATATCTGACAGACGAGCTAAAGGGATCCCATGTACCATGAACCCTGAGCTGCAGCACCACTCTGGATTGTTCTGACATTAAACAGCTCTATGCCCTCGTGTGTGTGTGTGTGTGTGTGTGTGTGTGTGTGTGTGTGTGTGTGTGTGTGTGTGTGTGTGTGTGTGTGTGTGTGTGTGTGTGTGTGTGTGTGTGTGTGTGTGTGTGTGTGTGTGTGTGTGTGTGTGTGTGTGTGTGTGTGTGTGTGTGTGTGTGTGTGTGTGTGTGTGTGTGAAATTATCTTTGTAGCTGACCTGCCAGGGGCTTTGTGAGACTTCAAAGTGAATTTCAAAAACATCGCTGCGAAAAAATCTCCATTTTAGCAAGTCATTTAATCTGTTTTTATTTTAGTTTCTGAAAATGAATTACATGTTTTACTACAATACAAACAAACTTGACTAATTATTTCTTGGCATCATTTGTAATTTTATTTGACACTAAAGCGTTGATTCGCCTATTTTGGTCTTATGTCTTTTTGAGTAAGAGAAACTAAATGTTTATGTAATTGAGCTGTTTAAAAAATAGATTTTACGTTTTCGGGGTATTGATATTTCTTTAAGGGGTTAAACAAGTTTGACAATGACAGATATTGTTTCCTTTCACATAGATATAATATAAAGAAACATTTATATTTTATGCATTTGTTTTACTTAATTCAATACGCTCATGATATATTTGTAATAAGCTCAAATGGGTCATAGTGTAAATCAGCTTGGAACAAATTATCCAACAATTTTGCTTTACACTTACCCTTGTACAACGCTTAACAAAAAATGCATTTAAACATCCAAATGTAGTTCATTAGTGTGCTGCTCGACACTTATTTAGCATCAAAAGTCAAATCTTAGTATATTTTCTGATGAGACAGGTACTGTATGTCTGTGTGTATGAGGGTGTGTCTTTACATGCATGACTGCCCACATGTGTGTTTGTATTTAGGGGGTTTCATAAGGTCTTCTCCCTTTTTCTTTACATTTTGAGTGGAGATTATTCTGTGTGTGTGTGTGTGTGTGTGTGTGTGTGTGTGTGTGTGTGTGTGTGTGTGTGTGTGTGTGTGTGTGTGTGTGTGTGTGTGTGTGTGTGTGTGTGTGTGTGTGTGTGTGTGTGTGTGTGTGTGTGTGAGAAATTATCTTTGTAGCTGACCGGCCAGGGGCTTTGTGAGACTTCAAAGTGAATTTCAAAAACATCGCTGCAAAAAGTCATTTAATCTGTTTTTATCTTATTTTGTGAAAATGAATTTCATTTTTTCTACAAAACAAATAACCTGACTAATTAATTATTGGTGTGTGTGTGTGGGGGGGGGGGCTCTTTGTCTTATCATATCAGTAAATGGTAATGAAACATCCCCAATAACACACTCAGGAAATGTCTTTTTCTCTGTATCTGTTGTTTGCTTTTTGTAAACAAGGCTTTAACGGACAAAAAAACACACAAAAAAAACCTAATATATTATCCGAGTGTCCGATATGAACCGTACAGAACAGAAACAGAACAGCCCCGGTCAACAAAAAGCTAAATTTGATGCTCGAAGCGCTGCTCTCTTTTCATCTTCACCTAAATTGGATGAGAAGAATTAATTCATTAGAAAAAAAGAAAAAAGAATTCCAATAACGGAGCGTGTTCTCCCTGAGCTCCCAGCAGCAGCAGAGCAGCTCTGGAGGCCGAATCTCAATCAGCTCTGCCTCGCTTTCCTCCACCGCCCTCCTCCTCTCTCTCATCCCCCTGCCTGACTCGCTCGCTCATTCTCCCTTCGCTCTCTCTAGTCCCCCCCCCCTTCTTCTTCTCAACCCCCCTACACCCTTAATACACACACTGACGCACACACACTTGCATCCTTCATCCCTAGAGAAATCATCCCCAGCTCCCAACTCGCTCTCTTGCTCTCCCTCTCTCTCTCTCTCTCTCTCTCTCTCTCTCTCTCTCTCTCTCTCTCTCTCTCTCTCTCTCTCTCTCTCTCTCTCTCTCTCTCCATCTCTTCCTGTGCTCGTCTCCCTCTATCTCTTATTTCTTCTCCAAAAATATAAAATTCAGATTATTTGTTTTTGGCATGGCCATATTTTAAGAATACTTCTAGTTAATTGTAATTTGTGTCTTGTTTTTGTGTATTTTTAGACATCGTGGCTGTCAGGAATAACAGCACTGTCACAGAGTTAATTGCTGGGATCTGGGAGGCTTAAAAAACACACCGTTATATAGACGATCGTACTTTAGTTTATTTGACATTACTAGAAGAAGGCCATCTAGTCAAACACAACATAAAGGTCAAGGATAAAACAATAAAGATTCATTGCTAATGTGATCCTTAGCCTATAAGCACAACACACCCAGCATAGTTAATACCTAATAATAGGTAATAATATAACATATATAATAATTGATTCATATATTTTTTCAGCCAAGCTAATTTTGAGGATAAAATGAAGGATAATAATAATAATAATTGTTGATTCTGCTTCTGTGCAATGAGGTGGTATTAATAAGATGTGAGGTGTGCAAACATTTGGTCTTACCCCAACCTAAGTAGAACATATGTGGTTAGTTTTACAACAACATACTCCTTCATGTAGATTTCTCAACATCTTTCCTTGTCTTGCTCTGCGCATTTGGAGAACCCATGTTCCATAAAGCATTAAACAATGACAACCATCAATCTGTCATTTAACCAATGTGAACAAGAATGATCCTTTCTGGTATGTATGCTGCGTGTATTTGTTGTCTTATGTTTTGATGTTTTTTTTGTTTTGTTTTGATGGCACCCTTGAAAGGGAGAAGCATTTATTTATCTCATTGTACATGTATAATGACATTAAACAATTATATTATATTCTATTATATTATAACGCACAAAACAGGTTTCTACCAGTTCTAAGATATGACAAAACATTGCACTGTAATGAAATGAAAAAAAGATATATGGTATTACAAATCATCATTAATAGTTTGATTAGAAACCATTCATTAACATACAGAACTCTTTAGTTTGAGCCCTACTACATGTATGTGTTTATATAAGAACATGAATAAATATATTCAGTTTAATTTGATCTAAAACTTAAAAAGGCTGAGAGTCTTAATCATTGAGAGGTTGGAAACAGCATTTCCTTGCGTGTTTAGCTTAAAAAATAACTCTTGATTACAAAAATAGTTGGCAATTAAGTTAACGTCTGTCAACTAATCAATGCAGTTGGACGTATGATATAGTATTTACAGTATATTCAGTGGTAGAATCTAATAAAGGATGTTTTAATTCAATTACTATTTTGACGTACTTGTACTTTAACTGAGTATTTTCATCTTGTGCTAGTCTATATTCCAACACATTTTGGAAGCTAATAGTGTACATTTCACTCCACCAAAATATACTGACAGCTTTATTTTAGTATAAGCTGTTTTACCAGTCAATGTAATCAGAATCAGGTTTATTACCAGGTAGGTTGACTTGATGTCATGGTGCATACATACAAGTAAAACAAAAATAAAAAACACATATAGACAACTAGAAAAATATTAGTAAAAATATAGTAAATTATAGCAGTAGCCTATAGGCCTACGTAGAAATAGAATGGAATAAAATATGGAATAAAAATCTACCGGGCCATTTTCGTTCCTACCCTCACCTATGGTCATGAAGGATGGGTCATGACCTGGTCATGACCGAAAGAACGAGATCGTGGATACAAGCGGCCGAGATGGGTTTTCTCTGCAGGGTGGCTGGCGTCTCCCTTAGGGATAAGGTGAGAAGTTCAGTCATCCGGGAGGGACTCGGAGTTGAACCGCTCCTCCTTTGCGTCGAAAGGAGCCAGTTGAGGTGGTTCGGACACCTAGTAAGGATGCCACCTGGGCGCCTCCCTAGGGAGGTGTTCCAGGCACGTCCAGCTGGGAAGAGACCAAGGGGTAGACCTAGGACCAGGTGGAGGGATTAGGCCTATATCCCTTCGCTGGCCTGGGAGCGCCTTGGGATCCCCCAGTCAGAGCTGGTTGATGTCGCCAGGGAAAGGAACGTTTGGGGCTCTCTGCTGGAACTGCTACCCCCGCGACCCGACCACGGATAAGCAGGGAGAAGATGGATGGATGGATAAAAATCAGCAGTAATTAAAAAAAAAGAAAACAGATATTGTTGTACATTGTGTGCATTACTGTAATGCATAGAGTCTATGATGTGAAATGGTTAAAAAGCAGTGAATTCAAGGAGCTCAGCACAGTCTCATGAGTACAACTTTTCACTCCACCAAAATGTAACGACAGCTTTATTTTAGTATAAGCATTATTTTATACATCAGATATAGCTTTACCAGTTAAAGTAATGGTTGAAAGGCAATGCATTCAAGGAGCTCAGCAGAGTCTCAGCACAGCTCCCTCCTGGGCTCAGCTGTGTGCTGCCGGCTAACGAATGGGCGGAGTTAGCAGAGTTAGCGCGGCGCTGAGATTAGCTGCTGCCAACCGGGCGCTGGTGTACAATGTGTGCGTTTTTCTCAGGGCGGCGAGGTGTTGACAAGGTGACACAGGGTGCCAATTTGGGCCAGAAGCCGCCAACCTCCCAGCACTTCCATTCACTACCCAGCAGGCTTTGCTCTCCCTGGCCGATGTGTGTTAGTGTGTGTTAGTGTGTGTTAGCTCTGAGGGCACGGCCCTTGTTACCGGTGCCCAGTTGGGGGTTTCTTCACGCTGGGAGGCGAGCAAAGAGCAAAAGGAGAGTTGGTGACACGGTGATCTCAGCTCAAGTGAATGTAATTCCCTGGATGTATTATCAGTAGTGTGCTTTACTGGTCTCTGGATTGTAGTTTCCTAAATATTTCTTGCATATATGAATTACTCTAACATACTTTTTCTTAGAATCGAGGAAAATAAATCATATGTAGCCTATGGTCAAATCGCAGCTCTTTATGTTAATTTTCTTATTAATGATGTATGTTTGTGCATGTGTGTATAACTGGCCTGTGTATTGTATTTGATGTAGTTCATAAAATAACAGCAGAGGGGAAATGTAATTGATAATTTAATGTAATCGTTTTCTTCTTCTTCTTAGTCTCCTTTTAAAATACTAGTCAACCCTAATCGCTAGCTTCTTAAACATCATAGTAACTGAATAAATACCGTACCTTAACATTACAGTGCAGCTTATTAGTTTGATTGATATTACATTTACAGCATGTATTACTGAATGTAAATAGGATCAGAGTAAAGGCTCGACAAGCTGCTGACATTCCTTTTAAAACTGCAAATTAATTTACGACCGCCTGTAACTTTAAGTAGAACAAAGCTTCATGTTGTTATGCTCACTGTCACCAGGCTGTATTGTTATGATCATGTTAAGAGAGGAGACCTTGACTGAGTAACGGTCTATCTTTTCCTTTCATTATTCAATTATTTTGTGTTGCCTTATCCCTATTTTTTTTATCATCTCATGGTTTGATTTCATTTTAACTACAATTACATGCATTTGTATTGTTTGTTTTGTTCCTTATGAAGGTCTATAACCATCAAGTAGCTGCCGTTCTTATGCATCTGTACAGACAGGAGTTCATCACTTTTATTTTGATTTGATTTGCATATTTACATGTCTGACAGATGTGCTTTTGATTATGCACTACTGTTTATTTAGAGAAGAAACATTGAGAGACATAGAGAGGTCTTAATACCCAATCAATCTAACAAACTAGTGATGCTGAAGTTACTGTATGTAGCATGCATCTTAATGGCAAGCTCAATAGTATAACATATATCCTGCTGTATACAATGACACCATATTTATCCTAAAAAAACATGTTGCTTCATTTAAAAGTTCATTTGAGCTGCTGATTTAGCAGCACTGTTTTGCATTGATTGGAGGGAAAGTATTCGATAACAGCATCAACAGAGGCTGCAACTAGTGATTATTTTCATTATTGATTAATTTATCAATCGTTTAGTCAGAAAATATAAAAAACAACGGTTCCAAATTGCTTGTTTTGTCCAAAATCAGACGATATTTAGATAACTATTATAGAAATCTAAGACACTCACACACATATTCACATGTGAGGAGCTGAAACCATTGATTTGTCCTTAAAAAAACAATTAATGGTTAGCAAAATCGCGTCTGATTACATTTATCGTGACTAATTGATTATTCGACTAATCTCATCAGCTCTGAACTCAACATATCAACAGTAACACACTCTGATTATTTGCCTATTTACCATAAATGTGCTATAATCTTCCAGTCAGTGATACTGAAGGTGCTGTTGAGGTGCAGAACAGTAAAGCCTGTCAGTCGCTATAATTGAGCATATTTAGTCAACTTCGATCCTATTTATATTCAGCAGAAGCGGTTATGAGTGCTCATAATAATCGATTTAATGACCTTCAGCTCCTCTCTTGTTAATAGATTGTCATGTTTGGGTACAGTATTGAACAGTGTCTCAGCAGCAGGACGCTGTTATTCTTTCGCTGCTCGTTTGAGACGGAGATCCCCTGATCTCAGCCCCGTTGTGTGGAAGATTTATGACCCTGCTCTTAAATCAATGGGGACTCTCTGTGAGGGGCTTTACCGTTTAATGGACCACTTTTTAAATCAGGCGGATTTTCCTCCTTTTAGTTTTCATAAGGGAACACTATTAAGCTAAAAAAAAAAAATTCTCTCTCTGTATGCAGAAATAAATAGCTTTATGTGATTTAAGTCTGGATAAAGGCTGCTTCGGTTGCATTTGTGGTTACTCTGCACCAGTGCCACTTTGACAAATGCCTGCACATTTCATGCACTTGGCAATTAAAGCGATTTTTATTCTGGTTTAGTTTCAGCTGGTTTTCCCATTTATTAACCGGTTACAGAGAAGCAGAAAGCGTGCGGAGAGAAATAAGAGCAATAGTGGAGACAATGCTCAAGACACAGTTGGCACTATAGAAAAATAAATCAATAGTGCAGCTTTGTTTCTCTGTAGGCTACAGCACCTGAAAGCATCTGCAGACATTGGCTGACTAGCAAACACAATTCAATGAATCATACATCTTCAAAAAGTACACTTTCAGGATGTAAAGAAGCACTTATTTCTTCATACACTTCTAACTAGTCTTTTAATAAGTGTTAGCAGCCCAAAGGGCATTAAACTCATCCACTCCCATAATGACCACGATGCCTTTCATTTCAAAGGAAGGAAAGAAAAACACCAAAGTCAGAGTTGGTTTTTTTCACACCTTTCAACAGCAATTTGAGTACAAGTGGATTAATTATTATATTCCTTTTTATAATTCACTATGGGCTGAAGAACCCGGGGCTTAAGTGTTTATTATGTTGGACTCAAAACTTAAAAACTATGCATATATGTTTATTAAACCAACATACTGTAAGTTTTCTTAATTGTACTAAAAGAAAAAGGATAAGCACTTAGCCTTCTGATGAAAGGAAGTTCATGTTAGTCATTATACAACTTAGTATCTCATTAGTATACCAAAACAATGACTTAGTATCTCAAAATAATGATTCAGTTCTTAAAATAATGACCAATTATATCAGAAAAATTACTTACTGTATTATCTCCAAGTTATCACATAGTATCTCAAAACAATGACGTAGTATCTCAAAATAGTGACTTAGGACATTGAAATATTGACTTGGGATCTCAAAATAATGAGGTCGTTTTTAAAATAATGACATAGTATCTTAAAATAATGACTAAGTATATCAGAATAATTACTTAGTATCTCCAAGTTATCACATAGTATCTCAAAACAATGACTTAGTATCTCAAAATAATGACATAGTATCTTAAAATAATGACTAAGTATATCAGAATAATTACTTAGTATCTCCAAGTTATTACATAGTATCTCAAAACAATGACTTAGTATCTCAAAATAATGACATAGTATCTCAAAACAATGACTTAGTATCTCAAAATAATGACATAGTATCTCAAAACAATGACTAAGTATATCAGAATAATTACTTAGTATCTCCAAGTTATTACATAGTATCTCAAAACAATGACGTAGTATCTCAAAATAATGACACAGTTTTTAAAATAATGACATAGTATCTTAAAATAATGACCAAGTATATCAGAAAAATTACTTACTGTAGTATCTCCAAGTTATTACATAGTATCTCAAAACAATGACTTAGTATCTCAAAATAATGACATAGTATCTCAAAACAATGACTAAGTATATCAGAATAATTACTTAGTATCTCCAAGTTATCACATAGTATCTCAAAACAATGACTTAGTATCTCAAAATAATGACATAGTATCTCAAAACAATGACTAAGTATATCAGAATAATTACTTAGTATCTCCAAGTTATCACATAGTATCTCAAAACAATGACTTAGTATCTCAAAATAATGACATAGTATCTCAAAACAATGACTAAGTATATCAGAATAATTACTTAGTATCTCCAAGTTATTACATAGTATCTCAAAACAATGACGTAGTATCTCAAAATAATGACACAGTTTTTAAAATAATGACATAGTATCTTAAAATAATGACCAAGTATATCAGAAAAATTACTTACTGTAGTATCTCCAAGTTATCACATAGTATCTCAAAATAGTGACGTAGTATCTCAAAATAGTGACGTAGTATCTCAAAATAGTGACTTAGGACATTGAAATATTGACTTGGGATCTCAAAATAATGAGGTCGTTTTTAAAATAATGACATAATATCTTAAAATAATGACTAAGTATATCAGAATAATTACTTAGTATCTCCAAGTTATCACATAGTATCTCAAAACAATGACTTAGTATCTCAAAACAATGACTTAGTATCTCAAAATAATGACTAAGTATATCAGAATAATTACTTAGTATCTCCAAGTTATCACTTAGTATCTCAAAACAATGACGTAGTATCTCAAAATAATGACACAGTTTTTAAAATAATGACATAGTATCTTAAAATAATGACTAAGTATCTCAAAACAATGACTTAGTATCTCAAAATAGTAACTTAGGACATTGAAATATTGACTTAGTACCTTAAAAAAATGATGTATTTTTTAAAGATTATGACATAGTATCTTAAAATAATGACTTAGTATATCCAAGTTATCATATAGTATCTAAAAAACAATTACTTATATGAAGGTTCCTAATTGTTTTTGCTTTTCTTTCTTAATCTTAATGTTCATATTTGTCTTGAATCAACAAATCACACTTAGATGTCTTGAGAACATACGTTTTTAAAGTTGTGTTGTGGTTTCATGACGTCATTTTGCATCCTCCCTTTCCCTCTGGTCAGCCGGTGGACAAACTGCTGTTGGACTGAGACTAAAATATGAAAAAATAACATAAAGACTATTTTCAGCGTCCATTAAACACCAAGGATTATTTTTCAAACATTGTTTTAGTCTAATCCACACTTATCTAGCTTAGACAAACCACATTATCCAACCACGCAGATGCCAGATGTGTTTGCACAAAAAAAGCACTCTGAATTGTCGGTGAAGTGTTGATTTCCAACATGCAATACAACTAGTTTCAGAAGAAGGGAAAAACACTTGCAGTAAAGTCAAGACTCTCTCCACCAGAACATGGAAAAACAAGAAATGAATAAAACACAGCAAGGAAGAACATTTTCAAATATTCACATTACAATACAATATAAGTACATCATGTAAATCCAGCTGTGCAACTGTTGCAGCCATGATAAGATATGAGCACAACTAATAGAATCTACTATAGCAATACAAAACTGGAATTCTCTACCCACTCAAATCAAAGACATACATACACATCCCACCTTCACAGCTCACTTAAAAACATGGTTCACTGAGAACTACACCTGCACACACTAGTCTGTGTTGAGTATGGCGTGAGTGTTACATGTTGTGATCATGGATGTTGCCCCTCGTTTCTGTGATGTGATTGTGATGTGCTATATGTGACATGTACTGTATCTCTTTTATCCTCACACCGGTATCTACTTGTCTTTCCTCCTTTTTATCTTATTTTATATATTTTCTTATAACTAATGCTGTTGATATATTGTAATTTTAAGGGTGTCTATTACCATCTGGCCGGGGACAACAGCTGGAAATTAGCCATGTCGGCTAAAGCTGCACCATTTACTGTTTTTGTGACAGTTCATCGATGGGGACTGTCCACGACACTATAAATAAATAAACTAAACTATATAATGTATTCAAGTATACAAAGTGTTATATAAATACGCTCTTTAAAAGTAAATGATGTAGTAATAATACGTTATTCAAGCCATTTTACTTGACTGTACATTGTTGAATACAGTATGTTATTGCTAGATTTTTTCCCATAGTAATCACATCCATAAATGTGGCGAAGCCTGCGAGCTAGTTCAGGCAGTCAACTCGAGCACTTATGCTGCATTCATACATAACGCCCCCTTGCCACTCTACAACCAACCAAACAGAGTCTCCTTAATATTCCGCCCTATTTAACCTGCCAGATCTCTCTCCATGCATTGCTTGCTGCTGCTATTGCTGCAGCTACTTCCACGTCGCTGCTGCTTGCCTGCCCCACCACCACCCCAGCTTCCACCTGTAGGCTCGGGGGGGTTAGTTATTTAATCATCACTCATCGTGCTATGTATATCTGTGGAGTGATGAGGCCCGAGCCTAGACGCCAAACTCAACTATATGCTGCTTCTAAAACACATGTTAAAGAAACACGTGAGTTGTCTGACTGAAATGTATATATTCAAGGAGGAGGTATGGTGTAGTGACAATAGTCGTGTGCTAACTAAATGTGTAATTACGTCTATCAAAAGTTGCTGTTCTTTAAAAAGCTGTAACTAGTGACGATAAATCGTTTTCTTAGTAAAGTGTCGGATAGTAGTGAAAAATATATATCTACGTTGGTTAGGTTCAAGGGGATTTCTTTAAATGTCTTGTCTCTTCAGTCCAAAATATATTTATTTCAGTCTTATAAAAACAGAGAAAAGCAGAAATTATTTTTGTTTGCATCTTAATAACTTTAATTAATACGCAATTTTCAATATAGTTACTTGTTTATCGACCTATGGATACAGTAAGTCCACTAATTGTTGCAGCTTTAATTCTTCAAACATTTTAAACACTCAGCTTAAAACTAGTCATCAGAATATGGAACAAAACTGTCTTTATGTTTACATTTTTATAATCTCTGCACAAAGAGTGAGAACGTTACTGGATCCACATTTCAGTCAGGAGCTCAGGGTTTTTTGGAGCCTCTATTTATATATATTTGTGTGTGTGTGTGTGTGTGTGTTTGTGTGTGTGTGTTGGAGTTAGCACTGTAGCACGTGATCAGGAGGGGAAGGTTGTGGGGAAAGAGGGTGAGGAGGAGTGTATGGGGGGGGGGGGTTGTTGGGGGTGCAATATGGCCGCTAGCCTCTTTCTTGCTGATCCTCAGGAGACCATCTGCGCTGGGGGCATTGATTAGAGTGTGTCTGGTGGGATTACATCTTTGCGGTTGCCATGCCAACTAATCAGCTGATATATTTTTTCTACCCCCCTCTTCTCGCCGTCTCTCTCCTCTCTCTCACTGGTTGTCACAGCAACAGAATATGGGAGAAGCGTAAGGGCCCTGAATTCAGCTAAAGGGGCGAAAAAAAATAAATGTTACTCTCTCTCTCTCTGTCTCTCTGTCTCTCTCCCTCTCTGTCTCTCCCTTCCTAATTGGCAAGTCTCTCTGACCTGCCAAGTTCTTTTGTCTCTGGTGTAAACACACCCCTCTCCAGATTACATTTATTTTCACATTTTTAGAAATAGCTGGATGGTTTGTGAGAGGCCCAAGGACAGATGCTCTGAATGAGGCAAGCGAGAAGGAGTAAATATTGGGAGCATAATAGCTCGACAGAGCCCTTGAACAATTACCAAAAACAGAGACGAAAAAACCCTTCCATAATTTTATTTTATCAAAATCACACCCGACCAACAAACACTGATTCCTTCTTTCATCAGCGGACGGCAGCTCGCTATACTTTAAGAAGTGATGTCAAGTAGAAAATGTAAACTTTTGGATGGATTTATGTTATTTAATGGTAAATATTTATTATCTTGCTGCTTTCGTTTATATTAAATTAATCGTTATTCAATAATTAACTATTTTAGTAATTCACAGTAATTCTGTATGCTTTATTTTGAAAGCTATTATCGGCACCGGTTGATTGTGTCACCTTGATTATGTATATATTGGACACAGGTTGTGGTGGGATTGGCGCACCAGCATATGTTAAGGCTACACAACAGGAAAAACAACAGGTTTAACCATTGCTCTGTATAATATTGGATAATCCCAAATAAACACACCAAACAACGTTCTTGCCTGGACATTGGATCATTTCCCCCTTCGTAAGATTGCCTTACTGGTGCCCCAGCGACAGTTTTATTATGATTCAACTTCCTGTTATATTTCTTTAAAGGTCACCTATTATGCAAAATCCACTTGTTCATGTCTCTTCTACATCAACATGTGTCCCCTCTGTGGAAAGAGATTCTTAACGTTTCAGGAACAAAGATTCTCTCTCTTTTTGTCCTGATCCATTTATATAAAAACCTGTCTGAAAATGAGCTGATCAGATTTTGGCCACTTTATGATGTCATAACGATGTTTTGACTTGTGTAACCATTAGCCAATCACCAACCAAGGTAACCCCCCCCCCCCCCCACCTTATCACCTGAATCTCCTCCTAGAGCACTATTGAGTTCTTTGTAACCAAATCTCTCTCAGAGGGGCGTGGGGAGGGGCTCCTTATTCTCATCTAAAGTAACAGACAGAGAATCAGCCCTTTTGAAACAGGGCTGAAACAGAGGGGATTATGGGTAATGCTGCAATGATCTGTTTGGTGTTTGGAGCCAAACACTTCAGAGACATGTTTTGTATATTTCTGAGACCTATAATATGTTGAACAGTATAGTAGGGGACCTTTAAGTCTTCGCCCCTACAGTAACGCTAACTAATGTGATCTGTGGTTGCAGGTCTGTACGGAGGGCCGTTTGATACTGGAGTTCGCCTTCGATGATCTGATGAGGATCAAGACGTGGCACTTCACCATCCGGCAGTACCGAGAGCTCATCCCCCGCAGCATCCTGGCCATGCACGTGAGTGTGACATCATCAACACGCGACAATATAGGTGTCACTTTTTGGACTCCTAACGAGGGTCTGTGCACTCTGCCGGGAATCTTTTAGAAGCTATTCATGAGCCATATGAAATGTAAACGCCGACAAAGCAGTTTGGAGGGATTTTTGCAAACCAATTTATTTGCAGACATCAAAGGCCACGAGGATAAAAGAGAGAGAGAGAGAGAGAGAGAGAGAGAGAGAGAGAGAGAGAGAGAGAGAGAGAGAGAGAGGAGAGAGAGAGAGAGAGAGAGAGAGTAGAGCGGTAGGATGAGAGAGTAGATAGAGAGGGAGAGGGCGATAAGAAGAGGATGAGTGAGAGACGAGAGACAGGAGGTGTCGCAAGAGTGGGGGGGTTCATTCCAAGGCACGAGCACGGAGTGCGGAGGGAGCTGGAGCAGAAGGTTTTCTTTAAATGAAGTAATGAATAACCCTTTAGTCCACCAAGTGTAACACACATTTAGTCACTGGAGCTGCGGAGGCTCGGATAATTTAAATAACATTAACAACTTTCTGGTTAAGCACTACTTCAAACAGCAGCAAAAACATGCACCAAAAGTAAGCCTTAAAAGTTCAAATAAGATACATGTTTTTGTAACATTTAGCTAAGTGCTATCCCATTGTTATAAAAAGGTGCTTTTACGTGTTACACAACTCCTCTTAATCCCCTTCAGACATGTTTCTCTTTGTCGTCAATTTTTATCAGGAGCCTGACTCGGTTTTATCGTAAAGTTATGAAAGTAATCTCACTACTGTTTGTGGGACATGCTAACATTTCTGCATCAACGCTTCACTCAGCTAACGCCTGATTTGAATGCTGTTGAGTTCACTTAAAGAGTAAATAAAGAAATGCACCTGCAGTGTGTTTGATTATAATCTTTAATAGTTCTCCCATGCCTAATGACAATGACCAGAGTATATTAACTTCAAATTCACCAATTTTATGTTTATTAAGGGAGATTTTCCTCCATATGTCAAAAGAGAATAATCCCTTAACCTTGAGGTGAAATGAAGAAGTATTATTTTTGTTTAAACTTGTAGAAACATAATTTTAAACCAACTTTGTATTAACATTAGTTCAAAAGAAGGATAATCAAAACCTACCATACTGTAGCAAGACGATAGAAACATGCATATTTATTTTGCTTCTGTGATATTCGTGTTTAGTGAGCTTTGCTGAAGGGAGCCTGGGATCTCCGTTGCAAATAACTGCTGCTCTGTAACTGTTGTGCATATGACAATACATAACTTCAAACTTAATTAGACCAGCTGTTTCCCTTCATATATCGTTCAACTTAACTTAAAAGAACATCCATTAAATTGATTGTGGAAACTAACATATTTGTACAAGAGTCTGCAGGGTTCGCTTCCTAAGAAGTGATGAATTTGATAGGTAAATGTATTGGGAGATTTACTCGAAGAGTCTCTCAATATCGTCATAAATTAAAGCCTCAAGGGAAAGCTATTGATGCAGCATGAGAGAGACGAGAGAACACTCTACTTCCTTTATATCATTAAACTTTTCAACTCACATCTGTTTGTGATGACGCCTCCTCTCTTATCCTAAATGTAATGTCATGTTTGAAACATTAACATAAACACCGTCTGAATGACAAAAGCCATTACTTTAAAACATAGATGAAGCCAGAAATGTTACAAATATCTTGTCTTAAAAGGGCTTTCATCAAGAATTAAAAACACAGGTAGAGAACTAGAAAAATATTTAAAATAATTAATAATATAGTCAAATAAAATATAACAGTATTTACATTGCAATGGAATGGAATGGAAGGAATACAATATGGAATACAAATCTGCAGTAATACAAAATATTGTTGTACATTGTGTTCATTAATGTAATGCATAGAGTCTACATAAGAACTCTACATAAAAAAGCCCTTTTCAATGCTCTTACATTGGTTTTCTGTTTAAATAATACCATTTCTATACAGCTCAGTCCATACGATCGATGAGAAAAACACATTTTATTCAGAGTATTTTCCATTTACCCCTGTGGACCCCAAAGTGGAGGCTTCGCCGGTATAGCTGTCTTTGGCCATACCTTCATATGAATTTCACTCACCAATAAATTGGCCCCTGTGGGTATTCACACTAATTCCTGGAGAGTGGGATATTGTCCTGGCCAGATCTGCAGTGATCTGTGTGCGCAAGTCTTTTGATCATCGTAGCCCAGACTAATGAAAGCAGATCCGCACACGAGGGAGTCAGAACAGGAAGGCTGAAACGGCAGATAGCAGTTATTAACTGTGAAACGCTCACTTTTGATGTGAAGTGATCAACTAGTGCTCTTTTTTGAAATAGTCAATCAAGAGGAACCTGCCTGGAAATAGGAAGAATTTGATATCATAGATTGTTCATTTATTTCTGATTTTATGAGCGTCTTTGAGCATTAGGAAAAGCGCTATAAAAATCCCATTTATCATATATGCTAGAAGTGTGTTCAGGGATGGAAATTGTGCCAAACATTAATAATCTTAGAGAAGTAGAAGCACACAGCTTTAGAAAAAGTACAAGAACATAATTTACATTTCTACCCACTGTGAAAAATGTACACAAGGAATTAAGATGAGAGGACAGTTTGTTTTTGCACTTCCTGTAACGCCCACTAGATGCTGACTTCAGAAACTCATCTGTATTGATGTCAGAAACAAAATTGTCAATCGATTTTTGTCTAATAAGATATTTGTGTCAATACTTTATTACCTTTTCTTAAATCTGTCTTGACAATGGTTTATTGTGCGAGTAGGCAGTCAGCGATAAACCTTCACCTTCATTAAGTCCCTAAACAAAACTTGATGTTTACTCAGGTTTCATTTTACTATCCCCTTTTTACTATAAAAAAGCAGTGTTGCAATCATTCAGATTTTCAACAAAGTAAAAGTAACATAACTTCAACTAAAAGAAGGATTAAATAAATACACATGTATAGGTAAAAGTCCATTCATAATGTTATTTAAGTAAAGGTACAGAAGCATGTATTAAAATGTAATTGACTCACTAAATGGCACCATTTAACAACATTATTATAAGTTATCTAAACAGCATTTTGAAGACTGTTTGGATGTTTCATATACATCTTCAAGAAACCTTATATATACCGTATAATAAAGCCATACAAAAGTATCTATAAAACTCTAATAAGTAAAGTACAGGAGTCATTGTTCTTCTTAAAGGTTAGTTTCCTTCCAGGTGTGCTGAAAACACAGAGGTAATAAAAACATAGATACATACAGATAAAACAAAAAGTTTCCCCTCCCAAACATCTGCTCCACACACACACACACACACACACACACACACACACACACACACACACACACACACACACACACACACACACACACACACACACACACACACATACCATGTATACATCACTTCAGGGGACATTACATTGACTTACATGCATTTCCTGGAGACTTATCCTAACCTTAACCATAACCAACACATGCCTAACCCTGACCCTTAACCTTACCCTAACCCTTAACCTAACCAAGTCTTCACCCTAAAATGAATGATTCCCCTCATGGGGACCTCCAATTTGTCCCCATAAGGGAGGCGAGTCCCCACACGTGACTGTGTGAACAGATTTAGGTCCCCACAAGTATAGTAATGCTAGGCCACACACACACACACACACACACACACACACACACACACACACACACCGTATGAATAATCTGGTACACACAAGGTAGTGAAGTAGTGAAGAATTCAAGTATTTTACTTACTAATAAATTCAAATGTATGCAGATAAACTGTTGACAGATGTTGTAAACAGTAATGCAGCGTGTCACAGATACAACATATCTGTGTTTGGCCCCTTGAACTGAGAGTCTGTTTGGTCCCTGCATCATATGTGTCAGCGTATTTTTCTCGTGTTCCTCCACAAATTGTTGATCAGTGCATTTAGACTCATTCCACTTGATGAGTAAAGTAATTCAGATTCTGATCCGCCACCAGCCAATAATGCACACTAATTCAATTCTCCCGTCACTCACGTGGCTCTGCTGACGGAGGAACTCTTCCCTCTTGACTTTTTCTCCACACAGCGATGCGACTGGAGATAGAATTATGCATTTTTCATGAGGCGGTGGATGCAAGTGTGCTTCTCCTCAGTCTGCGCTGTGTTTTCCTCCGTCAATACCTGCAGCTTTTTATGATTCCAACACTCAGTTATATAAAACATACTTTATTTCAATCAGACCTCATCCTATAATGGCCATTTTTTGCTTTGTTGTTATGTAGCATATATTTCTCACTCCTACACTTTCTGTCTAATCACAGGGTTTCTAAGAAGTTCATATTTGGCAATCAGTTGATTTATTCAGTCAGTTCTTTATATTGTACTGTATATGAATGATGCATCCGCCAGCTGTCACATCAGAAAAGGGAAGATACATAAAATAAAAAAGTTGGCAGCATTTGCCGGCTTTTCCAACTTAAACTCAAACTAATTTCCTCTGCTGTCTCCTCACAAAAAGCACAACATATACAGTAAGTGTTTTTGAGTGTTTTTGATCTGCATGTGTTTGCAGTAACGTATTAAACTAATTGAGCAACTTCATTAAATCCAGCAAAGATACAAAATTGAAAAATATGTGGGAATTTAAATGGAATGACACAATAATATTGATTAATTAGCCTCACAGTTTGACAATAGTGTGAAATGAGGGTCTGAAATACTTGATTGAGCGTCACAGCAGCCACAACAACGTTCAGCAGGTTATGACTCGAGGGTGTGAATGTGTTGAATGCGCATTATCTGATGAACGCCAATTAGCCTAATTGTCTGAAGATAATTGGTTTATTCCTAGTCGGTTGAACGCAAACATAGCAAAGTAAAGATGTGGGGAAATAATACAGCTTGTATTTCATTTTTTATTTCTCTGCTTGCTGACTTCAGGCACAAGACCCTCAGGTGATGGAACAGCTGTCCAAAAACATCACTCGCATGGGCCTGACCAACTTCACTCTCAACTACCTCAGGGTAAGGACTCTGTGTCTGTGTGTCTGTGTGTGTGTGTGTGTGTGTGTGTGTGTGTGTGTGTGTGTGTGTGTGTGTGTGTGTGTGTGTGTGTGTGTGTGTGTGTGTGTGTGTGTGGTGTGTGTGTGTGTGTGTGTGTGGTGTGTGTGGCCTAGCATTACTATACTTGTGGGGACCTACATCTGTTTGCACAGTCACGTGTGGGGACTCGCATCCCTTATGGGGACAAATTGGAGGTCCCCATGAGGGGGATCATTAATTTTAGGGTGAAGACTTGGTTAGGTTAAGGGTTAGGGTTAGGCATGTGTTGGTTATGGTTAAGGTTAGGATAAGTCTCCAGGAAATGCATGTAAGTCAGTCAATGTAATGTCCCCTGGAGTGATGTGTGTGTGTGTGTGTGTGTGTGTGTGTGTGTGTGTGGGTGTGTGTGTGTGTGTGTGTGTGTGGTGTGTGTGTGTGTGTGTGTGTGTGTGTGTGTGTGTGTGTGTGTGTGTGTGTGTTGTGTGGTGTGTGTGGTGTGTGTGGTGTTGTGTGTGTGTCTGTGTGTGTCTGTGTCTGTATGTCGTCGTGTCTGTCTGTCTGTCTGCTGTCTGTCTGTCTGTCTGTCTGTCTTGTCTGTCTGTCTGTCTGTCTGTCTGTCTGTCTGTCTGTCTGTCTGTCTGTCTGTCTGTCTGTCTGTCTGTCTGTCTGTCTGTCTGTCTGTCTGTCTGTCTGTCTCATCCTGCTTTTCTTTTTTTCTCATCTCCTCACACTTGTATACACACAGAGGAACAATTCTTGTCCATTTTTAAATGAAGTGATTCATGTTTATCATTCTTTTTAACAAAATCTCTTACACTTATGTGTCTGGATGGCATAAAGATGTTTGTATAATGTATTATGTTCATCGTTTGTCATATTTAATATGTTCCTTGGCTTTACAACCTTGACTCTGTAGTAAATCTGTAAAATTGTATTTCATTTACATTAAGTGTTAGAATAATACCGTTTTTTTAGAGCTCTGCACTTTTACATTCTCTTGTTAACATTTGAGTTATTTAAGGCCATATCGTGGCTGTAAATGTTATTATTTTCCAGTCTTACTGCAATGGAAAGCCGGTATTAATGTGCTGAACAGGCTTTATGACTCACGGTCGTTTGAAACCCGAGTGTATAATTTCAAAAGTAGGTTGCATCAAAACAAAAATATATAAGCACTTCTTTACTCTCAGCATATACGTGTTTTTGTACCTGAGCGAAGCAATATCATTTACGGTAATAGGAAGTATAAACCGGCTGAATACATTAGTGGTTATTTCACAGGGTTTTGTTTGTGTTTCTCGACGCCACAGTTGACTGACAGCTACGATTTCCAAATGGGAGAACAAGAGCGAGCGGGCGAGAGATGGGGAGAATTAATTGGATACAGAAAATTAGCATAACATTAATGAACGCTCCCTGTTGAGACTCATAATTGTGAAATGGCGCGCGAATCAGGGAACAGCACCTCGGCTGCTTATAAAAAAGCTGAAGAAAAACACAGAGAGGGAGAGGAGGCAGGGTGGCTGTTTTTGTTTTCCTATAACAATGATTTTCCATACAGAACGCAAACTGTAATGCGGCTGAAAGAGAAAACACATAATTCAAGTATCTGTAATTACACACTGAAAGATTTGACTTCTGTTCATTCTTTATTTTGTTGTGATTCTGATGGGCAATGCTTAGCAGACACAAACAATGAAACACCCTTTTTTTCTGTTTGCTGACAACATGCGTTTTATGATTTGAGACTAAATATTACCAGCCTTTGCAAAATTGTTAGTAGTCGAAAAACGGCTCGCATTACCTCAGTGGTCGAAACCTGAAATATTTCACATCATTTTTTGTGTTTTTTGACATTTAAGGAGCTTTCCCAGAGCACAATATGTTTGTCTTTTGTATTTTTACCATAAACATTCATCTTAATGAAGAATTCAACAGCTTATTTTTCATTCCACTTATAATTGACAAACTATAAAGTATGAAGACAAAGGCCCATTCCCAAACCGTCCCCTACACCCTACCCCTACACCCTACCCCCACCCTACCGCTCCGTTTGCGCGTTCACGCGGAGGTTCCGCCATATTGAGGGCTGTTCCAAAGCAACGAGTGTGGAGCGGTGTGGAGGGGGAGTGGGCTATCAAGCCCTCAAACAGCGAGTCTGGTGCTGACTTGAGACCGGTCTCTACCTGACCGGAGTCACGCTGTGTGTGTCCGTCAGGAAACACGCTGTTTACAAGTAGTTCCAGCAAACATCCACTGATAAACTGCGATGTTAACAACCTCATGATAACCTCATATGTTTGTAACTTAGGATCATACCTGTGTTTAGTCTAGAAAAAGGTAAATGTGTGCATTTTATTATAAAGTTGTGTATATTTACAGACCGTTGCAAAAACTAAGAAGCTTATAAACATCAGGTTTAAAACTAAAAGAGCTTTGAAACACAATGAAAGATGTTTGGAGTTTTATTTGAGTTATTCATTTAAACTTTTTGTCTAAGAGATGCTGATTTGAAACCGTTGTTACATACAGTTACGGCATTTCCTGTTTCTGCCGGAGAGAGGGGAGGCCGTCCCAAAGCTTGCTGCTGTGTTTACTCCATCCGTCTGACAGGAGGGAGCCTCGTTGAGCTGCGAGTGTGGCTACAGACGGAGTTCACTCCATCACGGAGGGGTAGGGTCGAGGGAGTGGTTTGGGATTGGGCCTAAATCACTAGTTCATCCAATCCAATCCAACTTTATTCATATAGCACATATAAAAACAATAGAGTTGACCAAAGTGCTTTACATCAATAAATATATAAAAAATATGGGCGACTGTGGCTGCGAGGGAGTGCAGTCGTCTTTCAACCAGAAGGTTATGGGTTCGATCCCAGCCCGTGCAGTCAACATGTCGATGTATCCTTGGGCAAGATACTGAACCCTGAGTTGTTCCCGATGGCCAACGGTGTGTGAATGTGTATGAATGTTAGTTCCTAGAGTGAGGTACACTGCTCTGTATGAATGGGTGAATGACATGTAGTATGTAAAGTGCTTTGTGGCGTCGTAAAGACTGGAGAAAGTGCTATATAAGTACAGTCCATTTACCAAAAGCAGCATAAATACATTTAGACAAAACCGAGAGGACAAAAATAAACTAATGTAAAAGCACGAGACAATACAACCATCCCACAGATTGAAAACCCTCATACATGATGTAAAAACATTTTAAAACACAACAAAATAGAAAATAGAGCAATGTTATGAAGTTCAAATTGACTTTATGTATTTGAGTTTACGAAGACTGTCAAGAAGACAGACGTGAGAATTGAAGGCTCAGTGTCAGCGTTTCAAAGAGATTATAAGTGCTGTGAAGCAGTGGTTTCCAACCTTTTGGGGCTTTTTGTGACCCTTAAAACAAATCATTGTTCACTGGCCTCCCATCATTGATTTCACATGGATACTATTTTGAGGCTTGGAAGAGATAATACTTCACAATATTTCAAAAGAAGCGAGCAAAGTCTGACTAACTCAAATATGTTTTAGCCCCAAAATCATCCTAACCCCAGCCACTTATAATCAGCCACTGTTATTCATTATTACACAAAGTTTGCATATTCATTTTAACTCTAGGTTTTTTTTCGAAAATGTTTCGAGTTTTATTTTTAAATGTTCCAATTTAATGTCAGAGACTATAAGAGTTTTTTTCTTGTACATTTTGGAGACTATTTTGGACTGAAAGAGATAAATCTGCACAATATTTCAAAAGAATGAAGCAAAGTCTGACAAACGTGCATATCTTTTAGCCCAAAAATCATCACAATCCACGGATAGGGAACCACTGATTAGCAGCCTCTGTTATTCATCATATCATAATAATGCACATCATATTTTCCCCTGATCTTATCCAAGGTTTTCAAATTAAACTACACCCTTTCCTCACATTAAAGCAGCAGTAGCATGTCTCTGGAAAAGGCCTTCCCCAGCATGTATCAGTCCCTCCAAGAGAGACTGACGGTTTCCTGGCTCAGGGGTTACAACCAGCCTCTCTCACAAAACACACACTCGATTTTTTTCATTTGGAGTATTTAAGCCTTTCCATGTATCGGAGCTGCCGGCTTCCTACTATTCAGCCTGAAAATAGCCCTTGTTTTCAGGCTGAGAGCCAGGGCTTGTTGGCTGAGCCGAGGAGGGATATTACTGTGTCATGAGGGAACTATCAGAAGAGAACATGGGATTAGTCTGCTAGGGATGTTCACTTTACCTCGAGCTGCAAGGCATCAAAACACTGCCTTTTGCCTAACACGGGGAACACACATTACTATGTTTACGTGGGGTAATTTGGCGTAAGCAGCCACGGTTGTTACAACGACTAGTTTTCAAACCCAGGACTGGTGAACAACCCCTGGTTTGATAATCATCGCGCTAAAACATTTCTGCTCCTGGTGTTGTCAGGTGATTTGTATAAAAGCCTCCACGCCTGTTTTTATACACACAGTAGTAAGGAAATAGATACAGTACATGAAACGTGCCCTTGTTTTTTTTCGTTTTTTTTACCTCCAAGTTGCGGTACAGTAGGGCTGCAGACAGGATGTGCATGTTGATTAGAATTGACATCAGAAATGTAGGGCTGGTGGGATGTTGAAGGTCAGATGAGATCATGTGAGCATGCAGGGAATGATTAACAGTCTCCCTTTTCTCAGTAACAAGCGTCAAAGTGCCCTTGAGCAAGTTAGTAAAGCCAGGCCTGTTATTACTGTATCGTTTTTTACCTTAAATCACACACTGTGGGAAACACAAGTAGCAAATACTGTACATCCAGGTCAGCTGTACCGCGGCTATAAAGGGTTAAGATTAGTGAACGGAAATGAAAATCTGACATTTAATTTAATATTTTCTTATGTGTTCTCCTTGGTCATTGTCACAGGAGTCTGCTGATTGTCTTTATTCAACATTAGTTATAAGCAAAATCATAAGTGTTTTCTAACCGCAATCAAGAAGTTATAACCTAAACCCTGATCTGTTACTAATGAGGTTAAGATTTTGATTTGATTGGATTAAATAAGATATACTTTATTGATCCCAAATGTATTTTGTTACAGCAGCATGTAAAAAGACGTTGCACAGGAATAAAAAATACAAAAAGTAAGCAAACCAACAGAAGATATAAACCCATCAACAATGAAACATTTTCATAATTGACGTCCGATAATATCTGAACTTTTTCTCTCATATATTTTCCAATTTCCTGGAAATTCATAATTTGTATTCACAGGCGATTCACACGTTCCCAGGCTTCTTAATGTATCTATTTGTGTACCAACAACAGCGTTAATACAGCATTGTTCAAAACCTTGCTCTGTTCATGATTATCTAAAAACTAAGGATGTTATGAGTATCAAGAAACTAGGAGAAATGGGTAAAGTTGTCACGTTTTTAAAGATGGAGAAGAACTCACAAAGAAAAATAAAGTTTTATCCTGTTAGAGCATATTGCCAACCCTCCCGATTTTCGCGGGAGACTCCCGATGTCATTGCCCTCTCCCAGTTACCTCCCGGGGTCATATTTCTCCCGCATTTCTCCCGATTTCTGACTAAATCAGATTAATCACGACTGTTTCCACTCGGACTTTAATAATTGTTTGGTTTCCATGGTAGCGCGTCTCTTTAGCAGCGCAACTGAAAGTCTGAGAGGGTGAGGCAGATAGTCACAGAAAACAACAAGAATCGACAACTCGACCCTCTGCTCACTCCTTTCCTGTAAAATACAGGTCCAGCCCACACATATGCTCCATCCATGCTGCAGGCCGCAAAGCAGTGCACTTAGAACTACAATAAGCATGATAACCCCCCCCCCCGCCCCCGCGGTGGTTTTGAAATGCTCCCGGTTTCTGAGGTCTCAAGGTTGGCAAGTAGGAAAAAATACGGGCAGGTTGTCTGGACTTTGATCCTAACAATGTTCAACAATAACTCCTAACACTGTCCTCTAAACCAACAAGCATTTGGATGGTTTCTGCTATTGAAGAAAGAGGGCGGGGGGGCTGACCTGTAATGTTATCCAGATGTTTTTATCTGATGTATTTAAGACGACAGGCTGACCCCTGGTTCCTCCCTGCTAATCACTAGAGATGTATAGTTTGCTCCACACTGAATATCGTACTCAAAGTCTTTTACCTTCAGAATGATGCTGGAGTTCAGTGTGGGAGAAGAGGATATACTGTGTTCTCCAAGTGTGTGTTGGAACGTGTTTGTTGCTGTGTAAACAGCTTAGCAACGGCTGCTCTTATTAAAAATGATCCTCCTTCTTTCTAAAGCTTCACAATAACCTGTTTTTCAAAAGTACTTTATTAATAGGGTCTCTAAAAGGTAGATTTACTGCACAATTAATCCTTTTAAGTCAGTCTGTTGGCGATAAATTGAGAAACAATCTTGTTGTTTCTATAGACGTTATTTTGCTTCACCTTGATATGATGCTGCAGCAGTGGACAGGAAACAGTTCTCCAATCAAATGTTGAGTTCATCTGCTTTAACATATCCGTAACACATTCCCAAAAAACTACAGGTCTCCTGAAACTCACGCTGCTTTTTAGGACAACATTTTTTTCTATTTAGTGCTGCCTTTTATCAATCAAATAACTATTAATATCTAACACTGTAACTTGTATTACTGTATTTTACCTTTCTCATTCTAATTTGGTTTGCTGTTATTTGTATTATCTTGAATTTGAATGAGTTTTAAATGTTTTGAACCATACTTTTATCATTTGTGTCTGTCGCTCCATGTCTTAATGCCTTTTCAACTCTAAAGCACTTTGAATGTCCTTGTTGTTAAATGTGCTTTGTAGATAAACATGCCTTGGCTTGCCTTTAACTCGCACTTGTGTTTTTTTGCATCGTGCCAGCAGTTGTGTGTCATCCTGGAGCCAATGCAGGAGCTCATGTCGAGGCACAAGACGTACAACCTCAGCCCCCGCGACTGTCTCAAGACCTGCCTCTTCCAAAAATGGCAGAGAATGGTCGCCCCACCAGGTAAATACCTACTGCTAAAACACACACATTGTGCATTCACCTGTTCAAAGCGACAGATCTGGGTAGCGTGTTACAGTCAAACTCCAAAAATGTGGAGGAAAATTCAAAAAGCTTTTCTGGTTTTCTTCAAATAAATTTGCTTCTCTGAACAAGCTCGAGAAATAATGAGTTGTTGTCGAAAACGGCATCAGAGAAGAAGATCTGGGTAGCTTTTTTTTTTTAAAAGTCTGACTCAAATATGGACAGCTTTTCTGGTTTTCTCTAAGCAAGGATTGTCCTATAACCCTGGATAAACCTGCTTCTCTGAACAGGCACCAGGAATGGGGAGTTGTCCAAAACGGCATCAAAGAAGCTGATCTGTATAGAGTTTTTTTTTTTATCAGACTCAAAGATCTGGACAAAAAATACGAGATGTTCTGCTTTTCTCTCTAAGAATTTCAGACAACTGGATATCCCTACTCCTCTAAACAAGCCCCAGTAGTAAGGATGTGTTGTTCATGGCGGCAGAAATGAATTTATATTTTCTAAAATGCTGCGTGTATAGTCTTAAGTCATAAATCTTTCCCCTGACTTCCTTTCCTTACGAAAAAAAACACTTAAAATTCTGTTCTGTCACTTCGTAGGAATACATTTTCTCAGACTGTGTTTTTTATTGCATCATTTATGTTTCCAAATGTCCCATTATATGTCTTAATCCCTTAAATGTGCTTTGCCTGTCAGGTATATGAAATTAATCAGAATTCGGGGCCGCCTCTTGAATCTGAACCTCTCCAATCTGAACGGTTCTCTCAGCTCTCTATGATTGATGTTTTGGGGCCGGTTTCTGAAAAGTAGCAGGCTTAAATTGGCTGTGCCTTCTTAAGCTGGAGAGAAAAGAGTAAGCCAAGTTTTTTTTGTGGACACATCGGGAGTGGCTGCGAATTACAGCAATGCTTAGCGAGGTGTGACGAGATGTCTTTAAAAACCAACACCAGTCAGAAAGCCTTTGACTCAGACCTGTGTAACTTTAATTAAGAGTGCCGGCTTGTAATCAGACTTGTAGATCCAGCTCTCGACCAGCGGCTCCCCGGTGCCCACGCCACTCTTCAAAGAAAAGGATAAAATACATGGAAAGCATTTTACGAATATAAAGTCAGAGGAGGAAAAAGAAAAAGCTCTTGTATTGGTGGTTAATTATGCCCATGGAAAGAGAGCTTGATATTGAATCTTATATAGCAGGTGATACAGTTTGATTTCCTATATGTCGGATTTAGGGCTGGACAGGATAGTGTGACGCTTTAAAGCTTAATTTATAACGAATTCAAAGCTGCCTTTTGTTCATGTCTATTTATCCAGTTTAAACAAGCCCGTTCTGTACAGCTGCAGATATCATTTAGGATGTACTGTTATGAATACTATTATTATACCATTTTTGGGGAATTGCATTTCAGTGGTGAATGTGAAGAATCGTTTTTTGACTTGTGTGATCCAAACACTTCTAATAATGAGTGTTATTAAGTCAAAGTGAAAATGTCACGAAAAAAGCTTTCCAAAATTCAACACTTTTTCTCTAATTGAATATGATCAGAATCAGAATCAAACAGGTTTATTGCCAGGTAGGTTTGCACATACTAGGAATTTGACTTGATGTCATGGTGCATGCATAAAATGTAAAAAACAAGAAATCTAATATAAAACACATAATCTTTTACACCGTAATAAAATAAAATACAGTTAAATAGCAATACAAATTAAATAAAGCAGTAATTTACATGGGAATAGAATGCTATGAATGAATTTTAGAATATGAACTATGAAATGTGAAATAAGGAGTATGACATTGTGTGCATTAATGTAATGCATATAGTCTATGATGTGGCTGAGGTAAAGTGTCAGTGGGGGGGCCGGCCTTGTTTAAGAGGCCGGTAGCGGAGGGGAAGAAACTGTTCAGGTGGCGAGAGGTTTTGGTCCCGATGGAACGCAGCCTCCTGCCAGAGGGGAGGGGGGTGAGCAGTTGATGATGGTGCTAAACCTACTAAAACAAACTGTTACTGTGGTCAAAGCAGCACCATTAACACATTTATATATACAAACCATTTCAATTTGATAAACAACTCTATTCCAATTGAGGATTTAGTTCAAGGAGTGTTTAAAGATGATCATGTGTCACAAAATATAACCGTAGTCATTCAAAGCTTTACATTACGTCACATTACAAAGCATTTAGCTGACGCTTTTAATCCATATCGACTTACAATAACTGCAATGAACGATTCAAAGAACAACAAGAACAGTGCAGACATATTTGCTTCAAACAAGCCAGACCATTGAAACAGTGCTGGTGCATAGGTTAAACTATTAAGTGCTACTTTTTATATATAATTGAATAGCCAAGGTACAAGCAAAACAGGCGGGTCTTCAGTTTGCACCGGAAGATTGAAACACCTCATAAGAAGCTTCAAATTATGAAAAAAAGACATTTGGTACATCTCAATTGTGATTACTGAATCTAGTTTGATGTAATATGCAGATTCATTCAGACCTATTTGCTTTGATATAGTCTTTTATTTTGGATCCATACGTTGCTTCCTGGAAACGTATTCAAAATATTAGATAGCAAGTCTATTGCCTTCGTTAAGTCAGACTTCCTCAGTGTGTTTTTCAGGATGATTTCATGTCGCCCGTCATTTTCTCATGAAGTCGAGTCTGAACTTTTCAGTTGAGCTGTATTTGCTGTTTTCCCCCACACTGGTGGCGTGTTGTTCCCCTTTTCCTGCGATTCTTCTTCTGCTTGGAAACTGGTTGGGATTTCTCCAGGAAGGAAGCCACAGGCGCATTTATGCTCTGATAAGTTCTTTTGGTGGAAATGGAAGTGATTTTAGTGCGTCACCGCTTTGAGGAAACCGGTGGATAACAGAAGTGATTGTGTCTGACAATAGGCCCACTTTTTTTGCAAACACGTCTGTCAAAGTCAGGAATCAAAAGAGAAAAGATAGCAATAAAAATCCCCCTCATTGTTTCGCCTAGGATTTATAGTTCTAGTTTTGTTTGTAACCGGTTGTTGTAACTGAATATAAAAGCATCTCCCTTGATGTGATTAGTGAGAACCTCGGTTTTTAATGTTTGAAAATCGCAGCAGTGTTTTCTCGTGTCCCTCGAGATGACTAACAAATGTTTGAAGAATCATGTATTCATAAATGACGACTATTTTGTAAATACTACGAACAAAGATCTCTATTTAACAGTGTCAGTACTTTTTGATAATAATGTTCTCACTTGTGATTTAATTGCACCTTTAGGAATTATGTATAACTCATAATTGGAATAACTAAAGCATATACGTTTCCCCAGTGGTGTTGAGTAGCATCTGCACGGCGTTGCAAGTTCAATTATTTCTCTATATTGTCTTTTGTTGTCATCTCTGGTCTCACCCTGTTGTTTAAGAGATGATATAATCACCTGAATAAACTTTGGCTCCGGTTTCAGCTGGACACCCACAGAACTTCAAAACGGAAATATTTCCCACAAATCCCAAAAAAGGTATCTTCCCTCTTGCATTGTCTGTAGTAAGCAGCTTTTGAAATGCTTACTGGAATGCCTCTAACCAAAACATGTTGTTCATCTGCATGTTTGAAAACACCACCTCTAATGTAACACACATGATTCTCAAACCCTTACTGAAACTTAGATTAGAACAAAAAACCACTGGTGCTCAGCCAATCAAATCTATAATATGTAATGCAACACAAATGGAACCAGTGTAATAACATGTTCAGAAAGACAAACAGGAATGTTGTTTCTGCCTCAGCAGAGCAGCTTTAATCTGGCTGTTGAGGAACACAATCTGTGCAGTGCTGAAATCATTAAGAGATTTACATTAGGTTGAGCATCAGGGTCCATTGTTAAGCATTTATGCAAATGGGACGTGGGCTTTCTTACTAGTGCATGTCTTGGGAGATGCTACGCTCGTGCTGTTTCACCTCTGAAGAAAACAAAGCATGGATTGTTATAGGCTGTCTGTAACCTGTGTGTTTGTGAATGCATGTATACTGACTTTCTGCATGGCTTCGTGTCTCTACTACTGTCTGACTTGAACACACACACATACACACCTACAGGGCTGGGAGGGTGACCTTAAAAATGTGATCCGTTAAAATGACTAGCTACCTGTAAAAAAAAAAAAAAAAAGGAATCATTAACGTAATCTGAGTATCACAATATACAAGTAATGTTACCTGATCACTTTATGTTACTTTTGGATAATCTCGATTTCAATTGCCGTGCAACTCAGTACAGGAGAGAATAAGATGTTTTTATTAAGTGCATTATGTAAGACAACAGAACAATGTGACCTTCGAAAAGAAGAAACCAAGATATTAAGTATCAACAATGTATCTTATGCTAGGCTTACAGAATAGTATAGTTCACAAATGCTGTTTAAGTTGAACACATTAATTAAAAGCAAACAGTATTTTCGTTCAAAATCATCAGGTGTCCACCGACTGCATTTATGAAAAAATGAAAGTAGCCTAAATGAAAGGAGAAAGAAAAATCAGACGATCTACCAATAATATATATTTCTTTATTATAAAATGCAGTGTAACATTGTTATCCTGCTAGTAATCCCCATTTAAAAAAGATGTACCAGTGATCTGATTACGTCTTTTTTTATGTAACTCTAAGGGAATGCAGTTTCTTTTGTATCCAGATGACATAATCCCGTTACATATATTCTTATCCCAAGCCTGCACACCTACGCCTTGTCTCCGTCAGTATGCATTATCTTCTTGGCTTTTGCCTGTTTCTCTTTGCAGGTCGCGCCAAAGCTGAGCCGGCCCGACAGACCACCACGAAGAGGAGGAAACGGAAGAACTCGGCCAGCAGCGCCAACAGCGCCGGCACCACGGCCAGCAAGAAGCGCAGCCCGGCCACCAACTTCAGCCTCTCCAGTCAGGTACCTGTAAGCATCAGATCGGTTTGCCTCTTCTTTTATTTCTCTTCCTACATCCATGTTTGCAGGGTTACACACAGACACGAGGTATTCCTAATGGTATTGCAGCTATTAGGTTTCATTTATTTGCACAAAAGAGAGAAGAAGGGGGGGAAAAAGGCACCAGGAGGAAAAAAGAAACTCAAATCTGTGCAGAGAGACAAAGAAACCTCCAGGGATTCGTATGAAAACATGTGGCCAGGAAAGACAAAGAGAGAATGAAATATCATACAGAGTGACACACGACATTAAGAATCATCAAAGCGGAACATAGTACAAGAACAGATAATCTTATAAACAGGAATTAAAGAAGGTGAATAGAAGTGTCTTTTTGCGACAGCTAGTTTTATATTAATACGTTAAGCTTTTTCATTAGTTTCTAGCCGTTTCTTCCCAAATAATTCACTATGTATGTTTAAAAAGACCAAGCTGACCCGTTTTCTAAACCTAGTGGATGTACCCTAGAGTTTTTAAATCTCAGGATCAATGTGGGTTGAGAAAGTGACTCTTTAAGACACCACTGTTGACCGAGTCACTAATATCACAACTGCCAGAGGACTCGTACTGAAGCAGGAGTTACATTAACTCTGTATATCTGGTACATCTGAATGTAAAGAGACTGGATGAAATGATAGTCTTCCACACATACCCATTTAACCGAACTAATCCAACCCATTATTGAGCATAAAATAATAGGTAATAATATTATAAACAAAGACTCATTTCAAAAGATATAAACAATCAAAAACCTTATGAATTTACAATAGAAATCCCCACTCTATTATCCAAATTGGATAAAGAAAATGTTCAATGTGACGTAGGAAGTGCTGATATTTTTGCATTGAGGCAGGACAATTTAGGTTGCGATTTGTGCACATGTCTGTTAATATAATAACATTAGCGATAACCAACATACATTTTAAAAGTGTTTATCAAATATTACCTTTGTATGTCCTGTGTACAGTTATCGGAGCAACGTCGTATTCCTTTTGTCCCTTTTTCAGATTTTTGTTGTTGATTAAAACGTTTTTTAAAACATACTACAAACATTAGAAAGGCAATCCTAAATATGAAGATGAGCTAAGGATCCTCTTCACCATAGGTTTTTACATCCAATCTTTCTATTTTAAGGTCATTTTGAAACCCCTTTAATTCAGGACATTTTCCACTAACCACTTTCATTGAACAACATCCAAGAAAAACGATACAAGTCACCACAGAAAATGACATACAAATCTATATTACTCTAATACTATCATTGAGACAAAGTAAGAAACTACTGTCCTTGTGACTCTGCATACTGAGTTTCAGGGTCTGAATGTCTGATTCTGCGGCACGTCTCCATAACAGGCCACTTGACACAGTTAGAGGTTAAACAGCCTCTCAAACAGCTGAGTGTTGCTCCACATGTCTCCCCTCCAGGATGTGATGCTGTTGTGAGCGTCTGCACAGGCTAGTGTTCTACCTTTCTCCCAAACACCGTTCATTATACACATGCTGTATTATATTTACACTCCTGCATCCAATTTGCTATTCTGGAGCCTCGTCGATACCGGTGTTTCTGAACACAGGTCACTGCAGTTCAGCTGAAAGTGTGCTGTGATACCAAACGCTGTTAAAGGTTTGCAGGTTGGCATTAATGTGTGCTCCATCTCTGGATTCATTCTGCATGATGGGAGCTTTAAGGGTGCTGATGCTTTTCTATAAACACAGTGTGTTCACTATAGCTTTACTAGGAGCGACATTTATATAGTACTAATTTGTTTTCCCTATTACATTTTGAAGACATCATTCCTGACGTGATTATGTTCCCTCTTTACCATCAGAGACATGAGTCCCATGTGTTGTGAGGCTGAGGCACAAAAGTACTTTAAATGTACTCCAATGTTAATACAGTAAACATGTTTGTGGTGCTTCACATCCGATATTTCATATTTAATCAAGACCACAATCGTTCCAAAAGTGCTTTGAGTGCCTAATCTTAACCATTAAAACGTTCTTCTCATGTTTCAGTTGCTCAAAATAATACTACTAACAAAAGTATGCTTTGCTCGCTTAGATGTATGACAGGTAGGATTTATTATTATCATTGCATTGAGTTACTTTGTATTTTTCTAATCTGTTTGATGTTCTTTTCTGACTGAAGTACCGTATTTGAGTAAGATTGAGGCGATCATCAGTGAAATCAATTTCTGGAGTAATTTCATTCGATGATTGAGGTATAGCTCTTGTAGTGTAGTTATATTTTTATATTTATGGCAGAGGCATGTTGCTGCTTATGTACCTGATCAAGGTCATACAGACTGAAACATTGTGTAAGATGTTTCAGCAGTAAGCGGACAGTGTGAGCTTGTCTCAATGTAGCTAAAATGCAGATGCAATACATGAAGTGTAGATATTAACAATATGTTTTGTGTCCTGCTAATTGATTGACAGCATTATGTTGATACAGACATGTAATCTTAGCAGCATTATGTTTATTTCTTTGCTGCTGAAAATGTAAACAAGTAAGATATGAACATGCTTTGTAAGGAAACAGGGTTGAATAAAGGGACATTGTAGAACTTGCTGTAGGTGTCTTATTTAGGTGATGAATTATAATACTGGGTAGACTCGTCTCTCCAATTTCCAGGCATGGTTCCAGTTGTTTATCTACTTGGCACTTAACAAAAGAAAAATTATGTTTTATTGCATTTTAACAGTATTTTGTTCTCCTACCTGCACACACACACACACACACACACACACACACACACACACACACACACACACACACACACACACACACACACACACACACACACACTGTACTGTCCCCTCTATATTCTGTCCCGCAGTTAGCTGTCTCATCATTCCAGATTTGTTGTCCTCACCCTCTTCTCTTACCTCCTCCTCTCCGTCTCACACATACATGATGTACATTACACACACACACACACACACACACACACACACACACACAGCGTGCGCAATTGTTTTCTCTCTAGAAGGCAGTTTGGCTCTGTGCCAGCTCTCATTATCACCGATATCTGTATACAACCCTCCACCCCCAGCCCCTTCCTCTGTCACATGCACACTCTCTACTCCATCACTGCCCCCCCCCCCCCCCCCCCACACACACACCTACCCCGTAGCACTCATGCCGTGCATTCACACACCTCTTAAAGACTGGCAGCGTGGCTGGTAACATGCTGGTTACATATGTTGCGTGCCTGCTGTCTTTGTCTGAGAAGTTGTTCGTTTGTGGCTGAGCACAAGCCTACGTGAGCCCAATAACAATAAGGAGTGGACCCTCGCAAGGGGGGGGGGGGGGGGGTACCATCGGCTGGAGGAGGAGAGGAGGTGCAGCTAGGGAAACTCATAGGATGTGTAACAGTGACCTCTAGTGGCCTGAATTCATTTCTAACGTTTCTTTGACCAAAGTAAGCAGCAGATTCTTCATGCTGTCAGTCAGTCAGAGCATTTCAAGCTAATTCAACACATATTAACCTAACCAGTAAATAACTGTCTATCTGCTGCTATCTTTTGAGGATTACACTTACAAGGTTCGGAATTTGACTTCTATGGAGCAGCATGTGCTCAATTATTATACAAAAATTAAGTTTCAAACAGTCATTATTCAATTTAAAAGCACATAAATAGTCTTACTTATGTTGCATACTCGCACAAAAAATAGTTTTCTTTAGTAATTGTATTGCGATGGTGACATGGGTAAGGCTGATGGTATACTATACTTTAATAACAAATCCCATCTGAAAACAATCGATTGATCCGACAAACAAGTATTGAGTATCCAAATCTTATTTCTCTGTGCCAAAAAGCTAAGTGGTTGTCCAAAAAAAAATTAAAAAACATGAATGAGCTGAATCATTCATTAAAATGAACGTGGGCATTTCAGTTTATTTTGAGTCAATCCCACATGCACTTGCCTGCTGCCTTACATACTCACTTGAGATCCATATATGTATTAATCCGCCCCTGAAAAATATTCCAATACAACTATTACTCTATTGTTTGAGTAACTTTAGATCAAAACTCCCTGATATTTTATGAAAGTATTGATTAAGTGAGCTATCTTTAGTAATATCCGATGAACTATAATCTTATAGCGACTGTCATCACAGGAAAGACAACACAACTGTTGGATGTGTCGACAAGAAAAATACAAAACATCTGCAGTTTTATCCTTTGAACAAGTATTTTAATAAAAGCCAAACAAATCTAACTAATATAACCAATACTTAAACTGAAGATGCCGTTTACCTCTCTAAAATCGGATAGAGGGCCTGACTTTAAAGTATATTATTGTTATATCTAAAAGTGTTTTCCTTATTTTTGCCGCTTTATTGGACAATGTTGTTCTCTGGCCCCTTTTGTCATCACAATCCCGCCTTTTTTAAACTCCCACTTGTTGTTTTGGTGGCATGAGAAACCAACATGTCCTCCAAGCTATGGCTAATCTCTGTAAAATAAGCTAATGACTCCGTTCAGGGAGGCGCGTATTGAAAGAGTCGCCGCTAAACTAGCGCTAAAGCTAACTCTTAACGAGATGAGTAGACGAGTTGACAGTATTAATTATCTCACAATTAGCGCTCCCCAGTCTCAGACTAGCCACCAGCTGTTATCGTCGGAGCTCTTTTTTTTTTGGCCCGAGATTGGCCAGAGGTAGGTTGACAGGCCTCCTCTCAGGAACAGATGGCGGATGCATGGCTTGTTGGCAATCAGCACGTTTTTAGCTAATGACTTAATTAGCTATGCAAATTGACAAATCAGTGTGGATATTGTCATTTAGTTGAAAAGCTCACCTAAATTAATTAGCCTGATTAAAGCATAGTGGGGTGTAGAAGTGGTCGCTAGGGGGGGTTGGGCATGGCTTCGATAAATAAATAAACTGCCAGGGGGGTGAAGTGTGCTAAGTTGTCTAGTTTTGTTTGTATGTTTACATCAAAGCTAGCTGGAAGTGATGATGTGTGTATGTGTTGGATTTGTTTGTACAATGTTGTGTGAGTGTGTGCACTTTGTTGTGTACAAGACAAAGGGTTAATCAGAGTGTGTGATTGTACAGTAATCTGGGTGTGTGTGTGTGTGTGTGTGTGTGTGTGTGTGTGTGTGTGTGTGTGTGTGTGTGTGTGTGTGTGTGTGTGTGTGTGTGTGTGTGTGTGTGTGTGTGTGTGTGTGTGTGTGTGTGTGTGTGTGTGTGTGTGTGTGGCGGAGGAGATGAGCTGAGGAGAGCGGGCAGCGTTGACACACTTGGCCAGTGAAGTGTGCGCTCCATTTAACTGTAGCGCTTCCTCCTGGGTTACACTGGGTGGGGCCAGCAGGAGGTGCTTAGTCAGTCAGAGGATATTCACACACTCAGCACACACACACACACACACACACACACACACACACACACACACACACACACACACACACACACACACACACACACACTCAGAAATGAAAGCTATGATAGGATCTGATCAATGTCTATGTTTATAACTACCCTCCAGGGATTATTTGTCAAAGGAATTTTCTCCTGAAACTTGGAACAGATCACGTGCCCCAGATTCAGGAACTGTTCTGGTATTTAATTTTTGTAAAAGTAATATAAAAATGATCGGTTACAAGTAAAAGTCATGTATTTATAATCTCACATAAGTCAAATTACAAAAGCATCAAAATGTACTTAAAGTACCAAGAGTAAAAGTACTCATCAAGCTGAATGGACTTTCACAATTTTGTTATAATATTAGTAGTTAATCATTTAAATCTGTAGAGTAACTAAAGCCATATAAAATATTAATATTTATATTAATATTACTAACTAATCATTTTATAAGAAAAATTATTATCATTGTATTATTTATTTTATCATAGAAAAACACACTTAATACAAATTATAATGCAATTCATTATGTCGCACTTTTTCTGTTACTCAAAGACACTTTTACATGTTAAAATGATCATAAACAATACATTTCAAATATACATCACCATTAATAGAAGGCAGTTTTGTAAAAGTGTGTACTTCCCTCTGATGTTAAGTATAAAGTAGCATCAGAGGAAAAACTCAAGTAAAATACCCTTAACCCTCCTCTTGTCTTCGGGTCAAATCTGACCAATTTACTACTTTCATCATCATCATAACTTTTTTGTTTTACATTCGATTGCATTAAGGCTTCATGATATCCTTCACAGTAGACGTTTGAACATATACAATTGCTGATCACCACTTTCATTGCATTTTGGATGATTTAGTCAACTTTTTAACACCCATGGTGTTCCCGGTCAAAAAAGACCACCATAAAGAAAAGGAATTAGTAACCATCTGGATCAGATAAAACACCCACTCACACACACATACTCTAGATCAGTGTTTCTCAAACTTTTTCATACCAAGGACCACTTAACCAATAAAAAAAAACTCGCGGACCACCTAACTCCACAAATATCCCAAAACACATCGTTTTTTTAGAACAGATTACAAATCGCCTAAAAATGGTACAAACAAGTGGCAACATGTGTGATGAAGGTGTTGCGCTGGGCTATATCATGCAATTGAAAGTGAAACTTAAGCTCGCTCCATTGCAGAGATATTCCCGCAAGAGTGCGGAAAACTTAAATAAGTTAATTTATTTCAAATGTGAAATGTTACCAATATACTCACGGACCACTAGGGGGCTCTCACGGACCACACTTTGAGAAGCACTGCAGATGTGTTCCCCCCCCCCCTCTATGTGCCCAATCCCCCCATGTGAATCACACCTGGCACACA
Organism: Gymnodraco acuticeps; assembly: GCF_902827175.1. Taxonomy (NCBI): domain Eukaryota; kingdom Metazoa; phylum Chordata; class Actinopteri; order Perciformes; family Bathydraconidae; genus Gymnodraco; species Gymnodraco acuticeps. The sequence goes on along the minus strand of NW_022990142.1, from coordinate 15,346 downwards.
CAAACACACACAGAACAATTTGATACATTTCCCGCTCTTATTTGCCCATCCCCCCACATGGATCACACCTGGCACACGCAATACATGTTCAGTGTCTATTCTTTGTATATATACTGCAGTTTTTCATATGTACAGTTTGAAAGGGTGTTAAATTAAATTTGGTGATGATTAATGGTGTTTGTGTTAATGTAATAGTAGTTAAAACAGGACCGGTCAAATTTGACCGCGAACACCAAAGTAAGGGGGGGGGGGAAACGAAGACAATAGGAGGGTTAAAACTGCAATTAAGCACAGTACAGTGAATGTCCTTAGTTACACCCCCACTGCTAAATGCTCATCACTGGAGTCCCAGGTGTCGTTAGATAATGTTTAAATCTCTCCTCCTCTTCCTCGACCGGCTGTGAGAGGAGCGTCTGTGAGATATGTCGTACATGATGAGTATTGATCGAGGGGGGGAGGGGGGCAGAGTGTTGGGGGAATCCGCTCTGTCTTTGGGAAGGTTTCATTTGAGGGGACGACCGTAGGGAGGTTCACTGCATACACAAACATATGTCCTAAACACACACAGTGAAACACACACACACTCTGCAAGCAGGGGGTCTGTGTTGAGAAATCCTTTGCATCGTAGCAGATTCTCGCTCAGTTGGGAGACAGAAAACATGAACACAGAAATAGATCAAACACTGTAAAGACATGAGCTGCTGATTGAAAGTCTTGTGAATGTTCCTCTTCATGACCTTGTTGTATTTATAACCCTACATTTGATTAAAATATGTTATTTATTTCTCAATGTGAAATAGACAACATGCATATTCATGTATCTGAAGTAATGCACATGTTAAAAGGTCTTGTTAGCTTGGTATTCAGACGCTGCTTTGGTCTCAGATGAAACAGATATGCATTAATTTCTTCTCTGGGGATTTCTCTCTCACTTTAGCATATTAATTCTGAATCGCCCCGAGGCTAAATATGGGCGCTCCTGCACAAATCTGAAAACATGTCACGGTGCTTGTGTAGAAATTGATTATATGTATGTACTATTTTTGTAAAACAGGTTAGACAGTTTTAAGAAATGTTAAACTGGTCAGAAAGTGGGTTAAGTTTCATAATAAGTAAGCATATTTAGCAAGAGGGGAAATCTTAACATATGTTAGTATTCTGATAAGATCGTTTATATTCATGGTAAGCTGGAGCCTATAGCAATAAGACTTGAAACATCTCAAACAAAACTTAAATATTCACATAAAAACTAAATATGATATTTCTTTGCATACTTTTCTCAAGGAAGGACAAACATTTTTCTTAATTAGTAGAAGTATTTCTGATAAATATTAGTTTAAATTATTCTTTTCCTGAATATAAATGGGTCTGATTTGTGTTTTTTGTTCTCCTTTAACTCATAGTAAATGTTATTTTTAGATTGCCAAAGCAATTTATTTATTTCAAATCACTTGTCTGTGGTCAGCCGTGTGCTTAAACAGAGCACTTGTAAAGATCTAATGTTAAATTATAAGTTGCTTAATTCAGTAGTAGGATATTATTGTTCACCCGAAACATTTCAATCTTAGAGGTAGCTACCTTAATAAACTAAAACCCTAACATCCTATGATTCTATTTAAACAAATGAAGTGGAAGTCTTACAGTGTGTAGGAGAAAACAGTTGTAAACAACACAATAACTAACCTCGTGTGAACCCACAAACATTAGTCATTTCCTTTCTTTTCAGTCTGTAAACGTGCTCTCCTCCTTGTTTTCAGGACGTGATGGTGGTGGGCGAGCCGACCCTGATGGGCGGCGAGTTCGGGGACGAGGACGAGCGTCTGATCACCCGTCTGGAGAACACGCAGTACGACGCCACCAACGGCCTGGACGACGAGGACGACTTCAACGGCTCCCCGTCTCTGGGAAACAACTGGAGCAGCAAGCCGTCCTCCGGCCAGGACAGCAAGCCGGAGAGCACGGCGCCTCAGCCCTCGCAGTAAAAACAAAAGAAGAAGACCCTGACTCCGTGTGGACTGGACTTTTTAACCTCCCCCTTCCCCCCCCGAGGGCCTCATAACATTGTACTGAATCAGAAAAACTCACCACTGGCCGAAAATATTCTGGATATTTTCTTCTTCTCTGAATCACTGAAACATCTTGGAGAACTGGCACAGCAATATCCCGAGAGACAACAAATGCATATGAGTCGTATGCACCTGTAATGTAAAAAAAAAAACAAGGCGTGGGTGGGGGGTTTTTTGGGGGGGAAATTGTGGATCAAATGCTCCCTCAGTGAAAGCTCTGGTCTGGTGGATCGCACAGCTGTGATTGGTTGACCTGCAGGTCACAAGTCATCATGCTGACAGTAGGCAGAGGGGAGGAAAGAAGAAGAATAAAAACAACAAACAAAATGTCAAGGCAACGGAGGGAAGCGTTTTTAACAGAGCTGGTGGAACCACATTGGAGACAAATGAAGCATTGTTTGAGGCAATTGCATTTTTATTGGAAATCCAGTCGGCGGTTGGTTCGTTTCTGCTGTTGCTGTTTATTTCCATTTCCAATTAAGTGGGAATAAAAGTTCTCTACCGCTATGGACTCCATTCAAACGACGGGAAATCGTGTCCTAGGATATTTTTTTCCACATTACCGCGGTTGTCACAGATTGTGATTTCATGAAAACCAGTTTGATTGTGTTCGTAGTCTATTGGTATTTTGCTTCTCTCAGAATCCTTTGCAGTCACGTTGTAATTTTTGCCGGTCAGTATGTGAACTTTGCTGACACGGATTAATGTTTTTTTCCCCCTCTCCTTTCCAAAAATGTGACTTCTTTCCCTTTAACGACCTACTCCCAAACTGATACTAAAGCCTTTTTCCTGCATGATTTTATAGGATTTTTATTTCGTTTGATATATGTACTTTTTAAAAAAACACATCAAGTCTGATTTTCCTTTTGGGTTCATCAGTTTGGGAACACTGTTACAAGGTTTGTAGCTCTGTAAATAGAGGTGGAGGCTATTTTGTCCACTGTAAATCAGCCACTGAAACCAGTTTGGATATGGCAGCTGTTTTGTTTTTCGCAGGAGGATCAGATTTCTGTCGGGTGGTTTGGATGGACGCTGGTTTGCTTCGCTCAAAAAACAAAACCCTCTGATGTCTCCCATCTTCTCTAGCTAGTGCACAACCAAAGCCACAACGTTAAGTCACATTTCTTGTATATTCTGTGACAAAAGAACAAAACAATTTTACATTTTGAGAAACAAAGCACAGACAAAATCCCATCCACCCCACAGAAAATGTTTGATATCCCCGTCTTTGCGCTCACAATTGTTCTTTAATCTTTAATTGAATTGATAATATATCCCTGATCTGAGTCAGCGACATTATGTCTTTCTACAATTGGATCTTATGGGTATTTATTTGTGCATTTGTAAGGAAGCTAACACATTTCTAAATATGTTTGAGCCTAGTATTATTAGACACCATTTGTACATTATATAGCAGAGGTGTTCAGTGTCATATCTGATGTCTGGTATGTATGCTTTACCATTATGTGTGCCAATAAACCGTGCTTACAAAAGAAGTTGGATTTGCTTATGTATCATGTGTGCATGCATCTGTTTATTATTTGCTCTTCTTACTTTTAGCTCCGACTTTTTTGGACAAATCATTGGAAACGCTGACCTTGAAACAGCAGATTATATCATTTTACATGAGAGGAAAGTCCTTAAAATGCTCCAGGACTGGATATAGACACATCTATCGAGGAGGAAAGTGTAGTTCAACTGAAAGCGTTTCAATAGCTGCTAACTGGACATTGCAGTGAGACAGTTTTACTGATGCAATTTTGGAAATTTGATTTGCCTTTTGGCTAAAAATTGTGAATTTGAAACCTAAACAACTCAAATGTATGTAGACAAATCTATAAAGCAAGTGTTGTGGTAATTTCTCCCTCTTCCTTGTATGAACTCGATTCAGTAACCCAACCTAAACATTGTGTTTTGGTGTACAGTAAGTCTCCCAAATATCACACAGCAAATGCCTTTTTTCTGAAGCTGCCCCTTTCTTCTGATATTTAATAATTCAGAGATAAAATAAAGATATGTTGACCCAAAGAACCCCCCGCCGAAGACGAGCTTGCAAGATAATTCATGTTTTAAGTATGAAGTGTGACCTTTATCAGAAACGTGCTCCAGTATTCAAACAATACTTCATTATGCTTACTTTATTGATATGCTCAAACTGTACATTCACTTTTGATTCAACATCTTAACTACAGGTTCATGCACCCCTGCTCCTTGGAAATCACAATTAAGAACTGGAGTTTTAAGATGTCATAAATAATACTAGAGGTGCATTTGGGTGTGGATTTTCTGCTCTAATGTGTAACAGCCTTCAGAATCACAACTTGGTTTAGTGCCAAGTACGTTTTCATATACAAGGAATATGCTTTAGTATGTACTGTGGCATACATCAACACAATGAGATAAATTAAAATGTCAAATAAGAGCAAACATCGCTTATGCCACATTTCTGTGAAACAAAATGTACAGTTTTCTGCATTTAAAAGTGGTAGAAGTGTGCAGAATTAAAAAATTGTCAAAGGAATGTGCTTCACGAGCTATTGCAGTTATGTAGTAGGACACTGACACTGCAAACAATGTACAGATCATCACTAGTTGGTTGTATTTGTGTTTCTTCACATCAATAAGGATATTAAACATTAGAACATTTTAACCTGGATTTTATAGCTGTATCCTTCATCTTCTTACCTGAGTTACCTGAATACTTTTGCTGAGTAACTGAGAACATGCAAACAAGTATGAAGTACTCGGCAAAGTTGTTCAGATAACCCTGAGAAACACTGTTGTTGGGTAGACTTTAAATCTAGGAAGATTTGATGGAACTTTGGCGACACCAAGTGGAGTATAATGGCTACTGCCTATTCATATAATTATTTTATTATTCTTGTTATTATTATTTGTCTCACAAACCTCTGAAAGCTAAATAGATTTGTATCCGACTGTCAAATACAAATAATTCAAGGTGTCCCCGCTCCCAGCAAAGAACAATTGTTTCCACTTTTTTGATATAACAATGTTTTGAATTGCAGAGATGAATAACCTTTCATAAACTTAATAATGATAATGTTAATGTTAATGTATTAATCACAAAAGAGTACTGGATTTATAGACAAATCATTCTAATAAATCCAGAACTCTTTTGTGACAACCGTTCATTATTTACCTGTAATTTGGCTTGGAGAATGTTGTTAATTGTGTAGTAGGTTGAGACCAAAACATTACAAATATAAATTATTTGAATAATAATTAATTTTGAAAAATATATAACTTCTAATGAAAGCACTTAGGTTTACCCAAATTGTTCTCCTGGGATTTTAAAAAACTAATTAAAATAAGGTGAATAAAATCAAAATATGTTGATTCTACCTGCTAGTCACGTTCACGTTATTACGTCATTTGTTTTTACCCATAGTGCGATGACGTCGCACGAGGCGACGCAGCGACCGAAGTAAAGATGGCGGACGTGTCGGGGAGCAAGATGTCAGAGGAGAAAGAAGCCGAAATTGAGCTGAAGAAAAGACAGAAACGACCGTGGGACGAGTTGCACAAGTCCGGTAAAATTGGGATAACTCCGGACCTACCGGAAACGTTGGGATTCTACGATATAAGCGCTGTCAGGAGGAGGGAGCAACGGGAGGCAGCAGGTAACAACCGTTGACGTTACCGACGTTACAGCGAACCAACGGCTGGAATGGGTTTCAGTTTGCTCGCTGTTAGCATTATAACGTTAATAGTGATGTGACTTATATTATATGACCCGTTAAAGTACTTTTAAAGTTAGTAAAGCTTCTGGAGTAGTGTTATTTAGTTAAAGCTGAGACAAAAGGTCCCACACGCTTACAGTCAGTGCTAGCTTGATTATCTAATTGTAGATCATTTGGTGAATGATAAGTGTTTTATCCATTGCAGGCCACCTTAGTAAGTGTGCTACCCAGTGAAGTGTGTGGGGTTATGGTCACTTTGTTAGTCAGCATTCTGTACCAGAGGTGGAAGCTGTACTCTGATCTTGTACCTAAGTAAAAGTAGCAATGACAGAGTGTAGTAAAGTACAAGTCCTGCATTCAAAATGTTTCTCAAGTAAAAGTACAAAAGTATTAGCATCAAAATATACTAAAGTACCAAAAGTAAAAATACTTATTCTGCAGATTGGCCCATTTCAGAATAATATTTTATATGTTTTGGTTATATTATTGATGCATTAATGTGTGTAAAAGTGTAACTAATTGTAATCCTTATTTTAGTGTTGATTATATTTCACATCAATAATCCAAATCTGCAAAGTAACTTAAGATATGAAATACATGACGTGGAGAAAAGGTACACGATTGACCTCTGAACTGTAGTGTAGTAGAAGTACAGAGGAGCGAAAATACTCAAGTAAAGTACAAGTCCCTCAAAATTGTACATAAGTACTTGAGTAAATGTACTTAGTCACCTTACACCACTGCTGTGTACCTGCTGCTGGTTCACAATAAAGCAGCTACATTCCTTATGCTGTGTGTTCATTGTACATACAAGTATGTAAAGCAGTAAAACCTTTACATATATAATGTATCTTGCTAATTCAAAACAACTCTCTCTGAGACAATGAAGCCATTGTTTAAAACTAGTTCACTAGTTTACCACTGCAGTAAGGCCTAAAGTTAGTTTGCATGCCTTCATAAACCGTGCCTGCAGAGATATCTGTTTAAAGTTCAGTTGGCAGTAAACATTGTGTAATACATGACATCAACTATCTAACCACGGTTTTCACTACACAATGTCCACAAAGCATGCCTGGCAGGTGTCACACGTCAGATGGGGTGACCTGATGAATTTCGGTTGTCCTGTCGCTTTATCCCCGTTTAAAGATCACAAACTATGATAGGTGTAAAGAATATAAATGTGACCGTAGACAAGATGATGGCACAAAGGACACCCACAGTTCGATTACCTCATGATCAGTTGATAGACAGAACATTAGTTGGCACCTATTAGGCGCTTTCACACCGGAGTACTTTTCCCGTTTAGTTCCGATAGTGCCAGACATTCAGCTGGTCAAACAAGAGATGGAATGATGGAGCAACTGCGCTGTCATATGTGCGGACTGAGGAGTGACTCTCGTGAGTTTGGGAAACTGCTCTCATGTCAAGAAGCATGAGATCAGTGCATGCGCTAGGGCTGCTCCATTATGGCAACAATCATAATCTCCATTATTTGGGTCAATAATTGTAATTGCGATTATTAAATGCGATTATTCATTGACTTTGAAAAATGTGAACAGTATGTTTTTAACAGTTGATTCCCCTGAACTTTAAGTATAATTCAACAGAATATATTTTTAAAATAATAATAATTAAAAGAAAAATCATTTTATTTCGATTACGTTGTTTTCGTAATCGCTGCAAGCCGTAATCGTAATCGCGATTAAAATGCGATTCATTGAGCAGCCCTAGCATGTGCTGCATCGTCCAATCAGTGAGCAATACACAGTAAGGGGGCGGGCGAGTTCCTCGATTATCGCTCCTCGGTCCTCCGGCAGAAATAAGCGCCATGCGACGCTACTCAAGATGGCGCAGACAAATCAACTTCCGGTGATACGGAGGAGCGAGGAAATGAAAATAACCGACTTGAGACGCAGCCCCAGCAGCTTCTACTGAAGCCAGTCCTCAACTCCGGGGACTTCCGGCCGGGGCTTCAGGTGGCAGTATACGCTGTGAAGTTGTTTGCGGCCTGCCAGTAAACCCAAAGCAGAAGAAGAAGAAGTGACGTCAGCAGCTTCATTTGCCTAATCCTCCCTCAGGGAACTTGTTCCGGTGTGAACGCGATCTGTACTTAGTTCCATGGGGGTACTAAGTGCTGGGAACTAAGTGCTGGGAACTAAGTGCTGGGAACTAAGTGCTGGGCACTAAGTGCTGGGAACTAAGTGCTGGGCACTAAGTACGGCAAAGTACTTGGTGTGAAAGTTTATAAAGTTTCACTATCACAGATATTTTTCAAGTTACAGCTTCTCCGATGTGCAGCTTTTAAGTTTTGACTGAAAATAGTTTTCTGAATGTAGGTCTGACTAAACAGGACCTCTGAATAAGCCACCGACATTATAGCAGGAGTTACTGTTAACATTTACATGAGCAGTTTGTGGACAAAATGCTCAATTAATAGAGAAACGTTGATCTCATACTGAAGATAATCATTAGGCTAGTTGCAGCTTTACTTTAGTGACGCCTCGCATGTCAATATACAGTTTGGTTTAGTCTCAGAGTCTTGAGTGTTCTTATCCTGAATGCTTTAACATTACTCAAACTTATGGGTCACTGATTCAAATACATCAAAATCTAAGCTATCAAAATGTCTGACTTTATCTAAATGCATGCGGCCACCATGATGGTCGCAGCTATGCAAATGAATGATCATAAAAGAGTTTACAGGGCTAATATATAATGCATACCCCTAATCATAACGTGTCATTTAGTTACACAGTATGGTTTGACACCGACCTGTAAACATGGACCCTCATTTGACCTGGCACATTAGGGTTTGATCTCATCAAGAAAAGGAACTTAAAGGTTAGGTAAACACTATCAAATGAATATTGGACAGTATAAAGTACAATTGCTAAACACACTGTAAGCTGAGTTGATGAAAAGATATATTGTAATGTTCTCAGGCCCCACTCTACTCTACTGTGTACTATCGTTGTAACCCAGGCATGTTTGTGCTACACGTAGTTGTTTTCACCGTAATCCCACTAAACACCAACGTGCTACAGCTCGCTGTGCCACTACCACAGTAACAGGAAACTGTTGCTTGTTGAGCCAACAGTTTGCTGTTAGGTCATGTGATGTTTAGAGTCAAATGAATACATCTTCAGTTATGAAGAATAGCATGTTTGATCTCACAGGCTCAAATCCAGTGGACATCATTGTAACACAGTATGAAGTGAGACTGAGGCACTGTTTACAATTGAAACACGTTTCTTGTTCAGTCTGTTGTTATTCTTGCAGTATTATAATTGTTTATAACAAGATATATATTCGATCTTTTAATTGGTCCACAAAATGCGGTTGTCAGTATTGTGAATCTCTCATGGTTTCACAAAGCCTTCCTTTACAAGGTGGATTGCATCACTCTCATTAAGAGATGAATAACTTCTTGATTGACAGAAAAATCCATAATCTTTCTTTAATCCTAAAATGTCTTTCTTGCTTTCTACAAGCTCCTAAAATAATCATTAAAAAACATCTATTGATGAATCTACAAAGTCTAATAATATGTTGTTATTGTAATGGATTTCGAACTGAAGGCTTTTATCAGAGTCACGTTTGCCTCAACAAAAGCTACTGTTCACCACAAACACTTTCCTTTGGCATGTTCAGCTGGAACACAGATGCATCAACAGTGCATGGCATCAAACAGCCAGCTAAGAACATTTGTCCTCACCACTCAGAGAAGTTTCCTTCTCATTCACGCCGCACTGTAACGCTCTGAAATGTTGGGGCTCTCATTGTGTGGACGGCTGAGGCTGTGGTTGTAATTGTTGCAGACAATGCCCTTGTGCTAACAATGTGCTCTGGTGTTGTTCCAGATCCATCGTTGACTCGCTTCATTAGCGCCGAGCTCACCAGAGGCTACTTCCTGGAGCACAATGAGGCAAAGTACACGGAGCGCAGAGAGAGAGTTTACACATGCATGCGCATTCCCAAGGAGCTGGAGAAGGTACACATGTGTATGATACGTCGTTATTCATAGTTTCCCTTCAGTCATCTCCATCTGCTGTGTGCTGTCATCATTTCATTCAGCTCACAGTCCGCCCGTCACGTCAATGTCCTGCAATGTTCACGCTTCATTTATCAAGCATCCCATACCAAAGGGTTGTTGGTTAAAGCTTCTCAAATAAAGATTCAACTTGCTTCAATTCAATATCATAAGTTTGACTGTATTAGCAGTTAGTCAAATGTAAGTTTGTAACTATAAAATGTAACTCTTGGATGTTGTATTGTCATTAGTTTAAGACACGATATAGTAAATAAAACAACATATATTTAAAATAATCTGTAAGTAAAGAAATAATGTGTTGCATTCCCAAGTACACGGTGCACACACACACTGCATCAATGTTGTTGAATTAATTAATTATGTATGTTAAACAATATTATTATTATTTTGAAATGGCCATGTGGCTGACTGACAGCTGTTTGTTGTTGTTGTTCTTCTTATGAGCCACCAGGAGGCAGTGTAGACGCATCACATGTGGATTTGTGTGTGCTGCCTCTTTCTAGGAATCTGCCTCTGTTCACAATGAATGATACATGACTGATGTATCTTAAAAGGGCTAACATATGAGCAGTTAGGGAGCCTTACCTAGGCTATTACACAGAACATATGCTTACAGATCTCTCAGTATGGCTCTGTGTCTTTGTCTATTGTTTCTGCAGCTGAGTTGACTCTCTCTGCAGAGGTACATCCGAACAAGCGAGCCCAGAGTAACGCAGCTCTCACTGCCTTTGGGGGCAGGAGAGGAATGTGTGTAAACATCAAAAACCTCAGTGACTTGACTATGTTAGGCAGACCAACCAACGTCATGGGCACTCACACAGAATCCACCAATAAGAGACTAACCCTCCCACCAAAACTTACATCAGTGCCTCCATGTTTTTCCCAGTTAGGAGTAAGAAGACTTCAGCTGGCTTAGATTTACTCATTACTTTTGAATATATGACAAGGCAATGGCTGTATGTATGTGGGGAACTATGAAGGTATGTGTTTGCTGCTTAATTGGATTCAGGAGAAGTCTTTGTTTTCTTGTCACATGTGGTTATTAACATTCTGCTGGCTTCTTCTCTGATGGAACAAAGATGTGACTTTGAGTTTGAGCTGTGAAGAAACGTGTGTATCCTCATCTCCTGACCCGCTCTATCCAAATCAGTCGAAACGGCTCATTTCAAAATAAACGTGGATTTGCGTAAATAAATCGTTTTTCGGGGTTCGGTGCTTTCTTTGATTTTAAACAAACAAAGTCTTGGCTTTCAGAATATGAAACTTTTATTTCCAAAACCACACGATAAATATATGTTTGAAGCTCGTAAAGGGACGAAGACAGCTCTCACTCGCCACTCTGCTGTTCCGCAGCGCCTCCCTCCGGCTGACATTATGAATGTAAGAGTATAGTAATCATAGATAACACGGCAGGGTCCGTTACAGTTTGTTTTCATCTGGTTTCAAATAAACAAAGTCTTGGCTTTCAGAATATTAAACTTGTTTCGGAAAATTCAGATGATAAATACAACTTTGAAGCTTCGGCATAATTACAAGCGGAGAACTGAGTAACTTAACGTCACAGCAGGCGTAACAACAGCCGGTGTTTCTCGTGAGGGTGTTCCCCGGGAAACAAACACAATACACACAAACCAAACACACACACACATACACACACACACACAAACACACACACAAACACACACATACATACACACACACACATACACGCACACATACACTCGCGAGCTTCCCCAAAACCAGTAATCCAAACAAAAATATTTCCCTCCGTACTACTCTGATCATTTTCTCCGCTAATAATCAATCAGATCGATGATTTCTCAAAATGATGACTCGGTGACAGTCATTATATCATGTGGCATATTTTGCTTAATATTTGGAGAACAACAACAATCCTGATATCATTAGAAAGCTAGGAATCTCCTCTTTCCAACAGTGTATACAACTCAAAATGTGTCTTCAGGTCAATGCGACTGATCGCATTGACCTGAAGACACAGGTCACATATATTTCATTATATTATTGTATTGCTGTTGTCCTTTTGACACTGGTCACGAGTCAATGTTGTTAAGACTGTTTCCCCCGAGGCTATTCTCTTTTAATCTGGAGGTTTTTCTTTCTGCATATCGTTGTTTGACACAGCTGATGACATTTGGCTTCTTCCTGTGTGTGGACGCCTTCCTGTACGTGTTCACGCTGCTGCCCCTCAGGGTGCTGCTGGCCGTGCTGCGCCTCCTCACGCTGCCATGCTGTGGCTTCAGGTCAGACTCGAAACACACAATCTCCTCCCAGTAAACATACTGCAACAGTTATACCTGCATACTCAAATAAACACATGTATTTGACATAAACCTGCAAAGAATGTACGGTATGATGACGCACCAGAACACAAACACATCTTAACACTCAGAGGTGTAGGCTGCACTATTGCAGGTACACTGGTTATAATAAATGACTTCAGAAACAAACATTATTCATGTATTTATCTACTTATTCTTCATATCTAGATTATTAATACAAATATAAATCTACCCTCCCCAATAGTATTAGGCAATGACATAAGGCCATAAGCAGCTGTAACATATATATGATTCTGAAATGGGCCATTCTGCATAATAACAAATGAACAGTAAATCTGTCTTCTCATCACATATGACAGGTGTGTGTTTACCGCTTTACCTGCGGAGACACTCGACCTGTGTTCAGGCCAGTTATGGGCTTCAATCCCTAAAACCAATATGTATATTTCTATGCTAATAATTTAGTACTCTTACTTGATTTTACTTTGTAGTATTGATTCTTTTGTTCTCCCTTCCTGAAAAGCATTGTAGTAAAAATACAACGTCATGTGTGCCCCCCCCCACGATGGACACTGCCTGTCCCCCTGCTCTCCTCACCCTGTGTCTTACTCTCCCCTGCCTTCCTCCCCCTGCAGGGCACGCACATGCCCCTACTGCAGAAGAAGCAGGTACGCTCCTAAAGCCTATCACGGCTTCATACGTGTTTTCACCTTCATCATCCCCAGCCCTCCAAACCTTTCACCAGTTTCTCTTCATCTCCATTTTGTCTGTTATTATGCAGCTTGACTCCTCAAGTCCGCTGTGGAAGCCAGAGCCGCCATGTTGGTTCCTCATGAGTCTATTTTTATTTTTGGAATCCTCCAGGGAAGGTTTGCTGAGAGTGCATGCTCATTCTCATCTCCACGCTGCCTGTCAGTGATACAGCTGCACATGCTTTATGTGGAGGGCTGCTTATTAACACTAGAACCGCCAACGGGTCCATTTTACCCGCAGCTGTTTTTTTATTGTATGTCACTTTTTTATGTCTCCCAGTCCGTGACTTTTCCTGAAAGTGTGTTATGTAGCACCCTCTGTTGTTAAACATTGTCAATATGAAGTCAGATTGAAAAAATCACAAACATTTTTTCCATTTATACCCATCAGCGGGTAATATTTATTACCTCATAGAAAATGCAGCGTACTGTAAACATGCAGTGTTGCTATAACAACGCCTTTTGTCTACTGCGGTTGCTTAGAGAGAGAGAGAGATAGATAGTTATAGATAGATAGAGAGATTTGTAGCTAACAAAACACAAGTCATTAATGCCAAGCGTTTAAATCAGCACTGGTAGCGATATTTTATACTTCATGCTATCTGCACAAACGATATCACATGAAAAGCTGAGAGTCCACAGATTCTATTGGTATACGTTTCATCCCTGTGCGATCAGAACTCACTGTTCTACATGATAAATAAAAGAACATTGTACCTTGAAAATCGATAGCGGGTCAATTTGACCCGTTGGCGGTTTTAGGTATACAGCGACCTCTGGCGGTTCTAGTGTCTTAAACATCTCATCTGGAGCAGAATGGGGCTCATCTGATTTGAATTCAGTTGTTGTTGATGAAGGGAAAACATATTCTCCTTCCCTGCACAGAACCCCCCCGCTGCTCGGCAGGTTGCAGGCTTGCATCAGCAGCTTTTTTCTTTTCTTGCTGCAGAGTCTTAATGCCTCATATCAGGCTAATACAGCATGAACGGCTCACAGTGATGGCTGCTTGGAATGCAGCACACAGCTGACTGCACTCAAACATATAATGTTCATGTGTGTTATTGAGATAAAGCTTGCAGAAGAGAGAGAGTGAGGACTGCTTTTAGGGCTGCTCAGTTAAAGGTGGGGTAGGTAATTCACTTCAGAAACACGTGTTGTTATATTCCATGGAATGCTCTTAACATCCCGATAGCAATGAATATGTTAAATACTTTGACAATAAATACATTAAAACATTTCATCTGTGGAAGCCGTGGCGCTGTAAAAAGCATATGTAAAAGTAACTGGATGGCCTACCTGCCTGTCAGCCTTCCATCTGTGCACAAACTTATCTCGTGCCCTCATTGGTCATGTGCGCGTTCGTGTGTGTTGGAGGAGGGGCTCTGTAAGGAAGTCTGAAGGAAGGAGCAGATTTTTTCCGGTTGTGTATTTTCAAATTCTAGCACACTCGAGCTGGTTTCTCCATTCTTACCTACCTTACCTTTAATCGCAATTACGATTTTCACTTGCAACGATTATGAAAACAACATAATCGAAATAGAACAAGTGTTTTTACATTTGTAATGTTGTGTATCAGTTATATAATTAACCTAACAACAATTTTGATGATATATTCATTGTTTAAGTAATTTATCGCACAAAATGGGCCTCATGCATGAAGCAAATAAGAACAAATGTTCCTCTTATTATTGTTTATATTTAAATTGTGGTGTTATTCTGTTTGTAACCATTAATCAACTCATCAGTAAGTGAACATTTAGTGTTTCATTATTGAGTTGAATCTCTGATATTGGTGCCTCAGTACATTTTATCTATGATCGGACCCTTTTTTGTAATCTTACTAAGTGATTCTCTGACTTTAAGTTTAGCAGAAGTCCTACTTTAAACCAGTTTTGTTTTTCTATGTTTATCCTGAATCGTTTATATTCTGCCACCACACCATGTGTCGTAGCTCCCTTATTTATATGTCTCTGCTTTATGGTTGTACATTGAGCACCGAACCACAAAACAAGAAAAGGACATCAAGTAAATAAGAACATTTCAATGGTTTAGTCATTATCCTGTACCATGCCTGTTTGCGTGAATGTCTTCAGATGTGACCACTGGATGGAGCTGTAGCTTCAGGAAACCGCGAGAAAATGTCAATATCATAAGGCGCCACTCCTGATATTAGATGGTGCCGTTTAAACAGACTCTTTCCGTTGTCATGTGTGTAGATATGAGAGAAAATAATAAAGGTAAATGGATTTGACTACATGTAAATACACCTCATCAGTGTAACCTGGTAATACATGAAGTGGATTCAAGTGAAACCCTAATTATTCCTTGTTTACAAAGGCAATCGTTGTCTTTCATGCTTCGGACAAAAGGCCCAGATGTTCATCTCATGTCTTTCTCTCCACAGCGCAGCTGCACACAATTCAGAAGACACTCTATTAAGCTCATTTACACGTCTTCCTAAACTCATTTCCTCTCT